>NW_028186383.1:666130-788802 GCF_003343005.1 Rhea americana
CCAGGGAAACTTTTATTTCCTCCCAGTCCATTCACCTTTCTCTGAGCAGAAGCAACAAAAACTAAAGAAGAAAATTCTGATCTTCTCTTACATACCTACTATCATAGTGCGTGACCTGAAATACAGCTGACAGATGGAATTGCATTTGACAGGTAAGTGTTCTCTACGAACTAGAGTATTCTGCAGTTTGTCAGTTATTTGATTCATTTTCAGCTTGTTCAGCACCTAAGTAATAACTTTTTCTGTCCATCCACTAAATTCACTAAATTAACCAGGAGGACTTTGGAAAACAAATTGATGAGTTTAGCTATACTTTTTTTCTTTCCACTATTTGGGAACAGCAAAAAGGCTATGTTACCGGTGCAAGATTTGTCTCTTTATGATGAAAAATTGTGTTTGTTATTGCATGTGGCATATTTTTTTCTCTCAATTATATCACCCTATGTACTCCTGAAGTGGAGGATGAATCATCTAAGAACAAATATTAACTTAAATCTCTGCCAGAACAATTGGCCAAAGTTTCAAAATAGGCCTGTACAACTAAAATTCACTGTAGCTGACCTTCTAAGTCACTTACATAGCCTGGACACTTTTATTTAGACCCTCTGTGTGTTGGTGGCCTTCTTTCAGAGTCAATATAATSCTGTTAGTTTATAATACTGGGAAATCTGCCCTTATGTCTCTAAAACCTTRATTATCAACCTGTCTTAAAGTAATTGTGCTTCCGACAGAACACCTATATTGTAAACGTTGAGCCCATAGGACGTCCATAGGATATGGTTATCAGAAAACTGTACTGATTCAAGAGAGCGTATTTTCTTTCACAAAACATCAGACTGAGATGAATTACAGGCTCAGGCAGCAAGTTTTATCTTACAAATATTTATTAATGAATTAATACAATGGCCTCTTCAGATTATCCTGCAGTCTTTACCTATTATAATTTTTCTTACTTAAGTAGTCTTTATGCCAAAAGCCATCAAGATCCGTAAGACCTTACAAAATGTGGCAAGTTTGAAGCTTCAATTCACTCCAGCTCAGTTTTCTCAAAGTCTTTTCTTTCTTCGCATGGTTAGTCAAAGCTAGGAGATTTAGATAATGGCAGTACAATAACTGAGAAAGAACTGTACATTGATTAATGTAAATCCCTGTACTTTGCTTGGCTAATAATGTCTGTCTGCCACTCAGAGTCTGGGGATTTGCGTGCTCCAGCAAGCTACAGAGACAGAACTGTGCTGTCATTATGCAAATACAGTGCAAGGAAATGAGTGACTGAGAAATAAGTGCATGCATGAAGCTGTAGGGGTGAATTAGGTAAAATGTAATAGCATTCCTGARTTCTGAATAGCTGAAACATTTCCAATTTTGAAACAGTAGTGCTAGGATTGGTAAAATATGGAGAAATGTAAAAAGAGGAGAGGAGGAACAGAGGCTGGTACCATCTTCAGTGATTTTTCTAGTCGGTAGCAGATCTGAGGCTGTTAATTTTCTGTCAGTATTCCTATTGCAAAATGAGTATAACATTTGTTATCCTTATAAAGATGTCTGGTCTCCTAAATCAGTAGTGAGCTCTGAGACCCTTAAATGAGAGATGAACTGGAAGTCTCAGGCACTGTAACAACGATGATTAGTTTTAGAAATAGACAATTATTTTATTCATGCTTCTATGTAAGGTTTTATCTGAGGAAAGTGATGTTTTCATGACATTTGAAAATTATGCTGAATTTTGGCTATAGATGGAACTTAGACATATTTATTCTAGATATAAATATTACGGAATAGGTTAGTGTATATCAGAGAAACGAGGCTTTTCTTATTCTTTATTCGTATCCCATTTAGAGCTCATTAAATGGCCTGATAAAGTAAACATTTGCTATATATTCCAGATTTTATAATTATATAGGGGAATTTGCTCAACTCAGATCAAATTGTGTAGTAACTATTGCTGAGATCATGTCAAACACATTATATATGACATAATGATGGGATCTAGGAAATCAATGATTGTGTTGACTTCTTTTATACCAGACTTTCGTGATATTTATGCAAAATAATCACAGGATAAGTCTGCTGCCRGAGAATATATTGATATTATTATTCATTAGTCTGCACTACTCAGTGTGAAGTCACCTGGCATCTAGACCTGGGGACTTCGAGTAAGCTCTGTCTCTGAGAGATTTCTCCTTGACCTATTTGCATGTATCAGCAGCACAGTAAATAATTGAGTTCCCAGCATCTCCATGGACACATTAGCAAATGATAAAAGGAGCTGTTCTAGAAAACTGTGGAGAAAACCCATTATTTCTGCTGTTTACATCACTGTTTACATCCTATATTTTCTGTCAGACTTTGTTTTTATTTCTCCCCTTTTCAAAATTACTGTCATGACTTCATTGCTAGGAGCTATAAAATGCCACAATTAATCTTTCTTTGCCAGAATTATTATCCTAAGCGACGCTCTACAGGAATGTTGCCGTACCTTATGCACGCCCAGTCCCAGTTTAAAGCCTCTTTGTTGGGAAAGGATTTCCACTTCTGAAAACAACACTGTCTGAGCTGAAGCAAATGGGTAAGGAAAAGGAAGGAAGCCAGCAGAACCAGTGGCATATGTGCATGGAATAGGAAGTTTGCTCTTCGAAGCCATGAAAAAACAATCCGTTGGACCGCAGTCCTGCTGTAGGTCAAGACTGTGTCTACAGCAATTCAAATGCCRTGTAAACATTCTGCTTTCAATATGACATTTTATTTTTCCTCTTACCTGATATTTACCAAGATAAAATGGCAGGCACAAGCAATCCAGAAGCACCACTCACAGCTGTTAAATGCCAGGATAGGGAACCAAMCAGACTTTGAAGAGCAGTAACAGAAAATGCAGAGATGCTTAGAAGTGGCTTCCTCTAAAGGCCCTAGTTTAAAATTCACATAGCTATGCTACRGCTTTAAACAGTAATCTTTTCCAGTTTTAACAGTTAGAAATGATGAGAGAATTTAGAACCAATAGAGAGACAAATGTATCCCTAGAGAATGTCTTTTGAGGCCACTGGAACTGCTCCAGGATTGATTTTTTTCCTGCTGTCTGTGTAACGAAAAGAGGTAGCCATGTGCATAATGATGAGAGAAGCAATCACTAATTTCAGAAAGGATATGTGTAAGGACATCATGGGAAAGTGAGGATGGTAGCAGATTGTGAGGAAGGAATTAGAAGAGACAGATGTTGAATAAAAGTGATTTAATACCTCATCAGGTCTTTGTCTACTCTATACCGATGCCCAGAGTAAACTGTATGAAGTGGGGACTGTCTGTCTGCCTTATATATCGACGTACCATTCTCCAGAGCTTCACAATAGCCATCGATGCAATTATATTAGAAGACTTTTAAAGCTTTTTAAAGAGATACCTACCATTGTCTCACTCTGAATATTTTTACAAATACATTTCTCTATAAAAGAATATGATGAAATGACATTTTGTAACATATAAATAAATGAAGGATAATAAACAGCCAAAAACAGTCTGAATCTAAAGACTTCCTTCTCTTTCAATTTTCTTGTCTATGTGTTTTTTTTTTTTTTTTCCTTAAGTTCTGTTTGACATAGCTGCCTCCTATTCAGTTTCTGATAGGTGGTCTGGAAGGCATAGCAGAAGGGTGAGAGAAGATGCTTTGCTTCAGCTTTCAGACAGAAAGGCAATACATTTCTCATGTATATTTGTCACTTTATCCCTTCTAATCAGCTTTCAATGCATGTTGAATAGTATCAGGGCACTGAATCATGAATGGCTTTCTTGCAACGGAGAAAGTTTTTCCTATCAATACATTAGATTCATTCTAACACCACAAATGAAGAAGAAATTTTACTGCTTTTTTTTTAAATTTTCAGATATTTGGTTGTGGGACAGAAATATTTGTGAGAGCATAGGACAGACATGTCTGCTTTTATGATTGCTAAGAAGATGTAATAACCACCATAACAAATAACATTATAGAACATTCTCATCTCAGTTAACTGCAATATATAGGATTATTTAGACAAAAAGGTTAAAGATAAGGGAACAGTACAAGGTCCCTAGGTTGAACTAGAGAAAAGAGTAAAGTAAATAGCAAAGAAATAGCTGACAGAAGGAAGAAAAAAGGTAATTCGTGTTAGGACAGTGAGCTGGGGTAGTGGCCAAGGAAATGTAAGAGTAGAACTCATTAGCACAGCATTGCTATAAATATCTTTGAAGTCAGAAATATCGGGCTTCTGACAGCAAGGTAAGTGGGAGGTTTCTGTGCCACATGTAGAGCTGTGAGTCGGAGAACAGGAGGCTTCACGTAAGGGCTGATCGAGTGAAAGGGGCGTTTCTTATTAGCACTTTCATTAAATGAAAGTTTGCGCCAAAGGGCAAAATGTAATTACCATCGTTCACTACCAGGACCACTCTTTCTCTGCCTAGTGCTATCCATTACGTTTGCTATTGATCATTCTTTCAGGGGAGGAACAGCTATAGCAACCTTCTGTCCTACCTTAAAAAGTCTGGGAGATAAGCTGGAGGCTTAATGGAATTGAAGCCTAGGCTCTGGTAGAGATTCGCTGATTTGTCAGCACTTTCCCTCTACTCTTGCATAAAAGGATGTAAAATTTTACTATCCTGAGTATCAATGTGCTGCTCAGAGAAAAGTATTGAGACTAACCTCGACAATATTCTTTCTAGAGAATGAGTAAGAGCACAAGTTATGAAATTCAATTCTTAGGTTTCATTTATTCCTTCATTGTGCCATTAGTTCAAAGAAAAAAAAAACCAAGAAAGGCAAGATGTTTATACAAGACGTGAGCAGACCTTGCATGGCTAAGATACTTGAACCCAGAAGAATGTGTTTTCATTGGTGCAGCATCCATRGAAAAAGAAAGAAATAAGGTTAAGTAGTATTGAGAATAGATCTGTGCAGTAGAATATAAGCTGTTATCATTTTTAATGCCAATAAAACAAAGAAAATTCTAGGAGAATTATCTTCAGAATCTCATTCATTTAAAGAGACTGCAGAAAAGCACAATGTCATCATCTTTGTACTGAGGCATCTCTTTCAGGCTGCACAAAGTCAATTTTCGTAAGTGCACATCCATAAGGGAATTCATACTCTCCTAACACTGACAAAGTGATCTAGTTTTTTCTCTCTCCTCTCTACCTGTTGTTCAGCGAGTTTCAGACTTTTGGAATATAGATTGTTCAGCATGCTTGGTCTAAGTAAAATTAATTATATATTCCTATACAGCCATAATAGAAACAAACAAACATGTTGAGTCCCTGATTCAAATAAAAACGGACTAGGAATAACATATTTCAGAAAGCTAAGCTCCATATAAATATGGAGCTGATCTGTTCATTTTAAAAGTTTCAAGGTACTGAAGCAATCTTCACAATTAATATAATTAAAAAAAAATCTTTTTAAGAACTAATAAACTGATACTAGCCAGGAAAGGATAATTTGAATAGTGAACTCACAAATACTACAAATACTGGTCCTATTCAGCCTACAAAGCGTTTCCTGCATATACAGACTTAGGTTAAGTATTATTGAATACCCGCTCAAAGAAATTGTCCCTATTCTGTTTCTTTCAGGAATGATCACTCTTACAGCAAAACCTTGCCATCAGGTTAGTCATATTTAGTTGATGTAGCAGAGACTGTGGAACAGAGCAACGACTCCTGCTTCCTGCATTGAAAACACTATGGCTCTCCCCTGGGATACCCAGTAAAGAGGTTGTTCACAGGGCAGAGAGGAAAGCATTAAGTTCTGATTCAAGAAACGGGTTTCAAGCATCTCATGTGTTCATGCCAAAAGTAAGGAAAGAATAACAATATGTCTCCTACGGTGCTGGAAGTTAAGAGAGAATTACATTAGTAAAGCCTCATGTAAACTAGGCTTCATAGAGATTGCTGTAATGGAGAACTATCAGGTTTTTCTCCAGCTGTAGCTATGCTCCACAAAAGAAGGCAGCATGTGAAACATGATCAGTTTGCTATCTCCTCTTAAATCCTAGAGCTTGAGCCTCTCTCAGAAATCAAGCTAGGATCAGCTCCTTCCCCTGCAGAGACTCATTTCCCACCGGGGAACACTGCTCTCTCCTTACCAGAAGGTGGAAAGGGTCTAAAACTGTGCCTCTCCTTGACAGGCACTTTCTCTATGAGACAAAGCAGACCAGGGTGCGGGATTGCTGGCTGTTCTGCAGAGCTTGTTTTCAGTAGGGRTGCAGCATGTTCTTCTGGTGTCGGGAAGGGACGTATGCAAGCAACGCTGGGCCACGCAGCCCGTTTTACTTGTACAAAAAAAAATACTTTTTGACTGTTCATCTGTTGTCAAGAGGATGTATAACTGAAAGGTAGTGTGCGGCACAGCAGTTTAGGTGTCCTCACCACGTGACTGCAATAAACAGCTCGCCAGCTGTGCAAAGGCTGGCTCAGAAAACCTGATTCAGGCATATTAAAGAGAGCATTAAGCTAGAAGCCTTGCTCAGGAATTCAGGGGTCGCGTGCCCTGGGAAGCAGGTTTAGCTATGCCTGAGGCTCACTCTGCAGCTCCCTGGCTGTATTGACGATGACCTTGGTCTTGAAATATTGCTGAGCAGTCCTCGAGGGATACTTTGTTTTTTAATTAGTTTGCTAGATTTTCTGGAGGATATGCTATCAATAATTCCTGAAAGGTAAGTTTGTAGATGTGATTTGCCTAAAATGCAACTTAGATCACTAGGGCACATTAATATTTGTAGTCTTTGGTCAGTTTATAATTCATGTCACTCTGTCCCCAGTTTGCACTGGTGTCTTGCATTCTTATTAAGAATTATTCCTCCTCAGGCTTTTTACTGCTAAAAAGATGTAAAGAAATGCGTATTTTTTTTCTAATTCTACTTTTAATGATACTCAGATGTTTTCCACTTCTTTTCTTTTAGATGAGAGAAGAAGACTCTTGACCAGTGTCGCCAAGACACATATACCCACTACATTAGAGAGGGGAAACACATGAAGTGATCTCATTTCTCTGCACACACATGCTGGAGAATAGCTAGTGCTGCTACAGAATAACTAGAATTGCAAACTAGACACAAAAATTTAATGAAAGAGTGACTCTAAAATCTGAAGAAAGTGTTATGTTTGGGACTCAATTAGAAAAGAAATATAAATAGAAAAGAAATGCTCTTCAGAAATTAACAATAAAAAAGACAAATATTTCTACTTATTTTTTCAGCAAATCAAATAAAAACTTGAAACATTGGGAATGCTGAAATATTTTTAAATGCATATCATTTTAACTTTTAAAGCCTATGTATTCTGCAGTGTTTTTTATTTTTTTAAGCATGAGTAACACCTAGATTTCAAAAGTGGATGACTGAATTGGGCCTGGCAGTTCTGAGTGATTTGTACACCTTTACTAAGTAATCAAAAGAAATGATTTTTATGCAAAATATCCTGAGCTTGATCATTCACATCAAGCTGTGGAAAAATTCTGAGAAAGGAGACTCAAGCACRGAATTTAGTGTGGATTATATTCCCTATCCTTTGATGAAGGTCAGTACACATACTGACCTTCAAGTCTCAGACGCTCAGAAATCTGGAGGCCATCTGTATCTGACCTACAGTTCTTCACTTTCCTCTGGCTTTTCAAGCTTTGTAGGAGGCTATGTGGGAGAAATTATGCCAAAGCTGAGGAGTTCAGATAATACACATTATAGCAGTTGTACGTAGAATAAATATAACATTTTTATGTGTATAAAACAGAGATAATTTAAGAATACTTTACTTACTTTCTAGAACCATTAGAGCTGGTACATATGAACAGCACTGTATTTTCACAGAGCATTTATACTTCATTTCAAAGACATCTACTGTGATATACATGAAAATAAATTATTSTACACATGAAAACTATTATTTTCATCATAAAGAAAGAAACAGGTCACCAACAGAAGAATTTTTTAGTATTAAGAGAAAGTATAGGAAAATCTTCGGATCTGATTTTAATAATTTTATGGATAATTCAACGAACTCATTACCTGCAAGTGGAAAGAAGTCAGTTAACAGCAGAGAATTCTGTAAGTTACAGGRAATACTTACTAAAACAACTGCAGTTCCATCTGACAATTTTTATTCCTAGTTATATGTTGAGAAATAACATCGAAAATAAAGTTTTCCTCTTAGTTTGTTGCTGCCAGTTCGATACTTAAAATTGCATTAGCTGCCAAAAGCAGAGACTTGACTAAATCTCTGCCTGGACCTTGCTGATATTGAACTCACACAGGAGGTCACGATTATGCAATGTTTGGTGCACAGATTGACACTAATAACTACTTATCTCTGTTGTCTAGGACCTACACTTAGCAGGTTATCAGGGTTCGCTCGTGATACATAATCAGCTCTGAAATACTGTTACAATACTTAATAACATATTGTTTCTATGACAGAAAAGATGGTCCTATAACAAAAAAGAGCACTTTTGGGTTATATAGAAATTTCTATATTTGAAATATACAAAAATTGTAGAGTACATTGTAAGCATTGATATAAGACACTATTAAGAAAAATAGTATAGCTATTTATATAGAGAGAGATTTTCAGATTTTCAAGTATTGTAATATCACAATAAGGACTATATTGAGTACAAAGAAAGCTGGAAGAAAAGAAATATCTGCTCTGATTTGTATCATCTAGGAATATAGCACAGAATACTTTTCTTTCTTCCCCTTTTTCAAGGGGAMAAAATCACCCATTCACCTTCGATGACTTCGGTCTCATACTGTAGCTGTCTCTTGAAGTACCTTTCTGGATTACTCTTTAAGAAGTAAAAATGTAAACAGTATTTTCCTTATGCTGCAATTCTTTGGGTTTTCTTGGTCATATTCCAAATCCTGATATGTTGTATCTTGTTTTAATAGCCTAGCTCAATTCAAGTTATTAAATGTTACARGATATAGTCTTGGCAACCTGATTTTCATTATGAATGCAAACATAAAAAAAAGAWCTATTTAATGATCATTTGCACTTGCAGGAAACACATTAATAATAGGAAATTCTGACTAGTAAGTTATTCTTTTCATAAGGAATTTATTTATAGACTTAAAGACAATTAATAAACTTAAAAACGCAGCACTGACTCAAAGATCCATTATGGTACTAGTTTTCTAGCATTGATTTAGGCTTGGGTTATACTGTAACTGTTTGACTTTTACTATATGTGATCTATAATACTGTCTACTTTCTGCTGCCTTCTGCATCCATGATTCCCATTTTATTCCCCAAACTTTCATGGTTTCACTGGTTGAAATAAGCTTTTAATATTGAGTTGAAAGTACTGTTTATGTCTTTCTGGAGGAAAATTAACTCCCACAATTCATAAGTAAGACATGACTTATGACCGCTATTTAAAAAATTGCCAAATACGCAGAAAGGTATGCTTACTGCTGGAAATCGAAGCAAGATTGATACTGCATGGAAGTCCTATTGCAAGAAGCACTTAACTGTGTGGCTCAGGTATGTGAAAACTGTACTTTGTCTGTACTTCTGTGAGACTTAACCACGAGCTTAAGTATCTGAAATGATGACGCTTCCTTGAAAGGGAGCCTAAATAACTAGTAAAAGCGTGTGACTTAGAATCCTACCCCCCCCCAAAAAAAAAATAGAAGGCTAGGCTTTTAAAATTCATAAATCTCATAAAAAAAGAAYATTTAATTTCAAAAACTTCATTTTATAGTACATTAAAATTTTTTCACACTCCATGTCCTGCTAATGTTCTACATGTGTTAAATACCTCCCTTTTTTATCCCTCAGGTTTCACAGATCCTCCTGTCTACACAAGTAGATAAGACMGGATCAGGTCATGGCCTTGTGATGATTTCACGGTCACTGTTGTTAGTATGCTCAGTTGCTGYCATGGTCCAACAATTTTGGCCAATGTCAGCTGGCATTCTGTTGTGCCTTCATGACTAGTGATCTCCATCCTTGGAGAGAAGCCTGTTGCCTCCTCAGATACTAATAATGCCCTTCTTTCAAATTTCTAATAGACTAGTTTGACTGTGGTTTCTTAGACGTTTTACAGCCAATGTATGCAGTTCCAGCCTCAGTGCCATGCACTGCTACTTTTGACACAGCTGCTGGTGGGTATATCAACAATAAACTGGAAAAAACCTGTGGTCATAGCTACAACAATGCTACTTTTTAAAGCTGCCTTGGGAGAAAATGAGTTTTCTGAGGATTTTAGAAAACTGTGGAGCTTGGAARAGACATGTAGATCAGACTGCAGTCCTCTAATGTATAAAATCTTTGCAAAAAGAATTAAGGCTATAATTTGAACTAATTAAAATAATTGTAGAAGAAGAGAGAAGGAATACTGAACTAAGAAGGATGATGCTTGCAGAAATACAAGTGTGAAAATTAATTTAGATTTTGAATTGAGCAGTGATACTGGTGTCAGATGGAAAGGGTATGGAGTGGAGATTTATTTCTATGAAAGATGTACTAAAATGTTGTACAATATTCTCATTTATTCTACCGTGATAAATTCCTGCCTAACAAGGAAGAAAGGAACATTGTGCCAAGAACAGACTAATTCCTTATTTAAAGTGGAGATGATATAAATAATTACCATTGTATTTGTCCTGAAAAAAAAAAATACTATATAATTAGAAACTCTAAGACTTAGAAAACAGGATCCACTCTTTGTGGATGAAGAGAACAGGAAGAGTCCTGAGGCAAGCACATACTATGACTAGCCCATAGGCTGATGCTTATGGCTGTCATCTGCTTTGAGGATAGCTGAGGTCCAGCCCTTATWACGTAAGTAACATGCAGAACATTTCAATGAATATGCATTTGTTGAACAGCTCCTAGAGGGCATCATTTTAAGAGCTGTTCCCATTTACAAATCAATTTTATTTCTTTTCTCTAAAAAGCAARATGCCAGTTTGCTGTTAGGCAAGCTAGAGTTGAAGGTACTGTACACCTGTAGAATGAAGATGTAGAAGATAAAATCACTTAGGCTTAGTCTCTCCTACAGTCAGCCCTACGTTGCTTTTAGAGAGAAAAAAATTCAAGTGTCTTTTGTTTCGAGTCATTTAAAAACATATTTGAATGATATGACAATATTTGTTAATGGAAAAACTGAGAGTTGTGAAGTTAGTTAAGAAGTTTCTATCTGTGTAGCCTGGCACTATTTCAAAGTGTTGACATATTATCAAATAGTCTTCAGCGTTCTTCTCTTTAAGAATTGAGGRAGACCTTTGCAATCTATGAAGTCCATACTCCTGTTGTGAATGGCAGTGAGTGTCTTTTGTCTACCTGAAATGGAAAAATTTCTCCAGAACTTACCCCACAGCCAGGATCTCCTGGAAAAACACACCTTTTACCTTGTTAATGTTGTGGCAGCAATTGCAGCCTGAGCTGGCAGTGGCAGAGCCTGTCATTCACCGGGTCTGAGGATGAGCCCTCTCCACAGATTCAGGGGAATTTCAGATGTCTCAGAAAACTTTTCCAGGCTGCCTTCAAACTCAGACTGACAATTTACTTCTTGTATCCCAAAGTATGTAGAATTTCAGAAATTATCATCACAAGCATCTTTTAGTTACGGGCCTGTAGTACCCCTTGTTCTATTACGATCTAATTAATATTATCACTAATTCTACAATTTTAGATACAGAATTTCCTTGATATCTTGGGCAACAGGCATCTTGGAACAGTGTGATAGACAGCTGATTATTGCAACTGGAACACATTGTCACTGCAGCCCAGATGGTGGRTAACTCCAGTAATTCAATAGGACATAGGAATCCAGAGGACCTTGGGATCCACAATTCTATTCCCTGTTCAGATATCATATAATACTTACGTTATCTTAAAATTCARTAAATAGCATCTTAAAACTCTGAAATCATTGCATAACTCACCTTACCAYATTACCTCCTAACAAAGATTAAGAACTTTGTTCTAATTGTGAAGATAAATCTTTCATGTTCAATTTATTGTCATATGCTATTATGCTGCCATTGCTCTATGGYCTAAATTCCTGCTTTCTCCCACATCCAATGTGTTTCTGCGCTCTCTTAGGTTCTATTTAGTAAAATATTTCAGTCAAATGARAGGTTCTCCATTTGTCCATCTTCTTACTACCCTTTTTCTGTAAATGAGGATTTCTTCCCCATTTAATTTTAAATTGCTTATATCATAAGGTTTAGGAGAAACATGATTAGCTTCTGAATATATAAATTTGGATTTTGTACTACTGCATTTCTTTCCGTTTGTATTACTTAATCTGTTTCTCTCTATGTGATATCCCAGTTCTCTCTTGTAGAGCATATTTCCTTTGTTTTGTCAGCAACTTTTATAAGCATACGCTAGGCTTTGTGCCAAAACTATTAGTGAAGCTATAAAACAAGATAGATCACAAGTCCATTACTTAAGGAAACCTATTAGTATGTGCTCTTCAATCATCTCATTTAACATTATGTATTATTGTAAGACAATAAAAATCAGTAAATAAAATGTTGCTTCAAAAAYTGACATTTTGCTAAAAACATTTATAAATTCAGTAGCTATATACTTGATAAATTTTTAAAATATCTGATTATTAGRATTTCAAATTTATCTTTCAGACATATTTACTGATTCAATATCAGTAAGATTTCTTAGTGAAAATCATTGTCAGTAGAAATGCTTTTCATGGGCTTTATACTGTGACGATGTAAAAAAAAATCAATCTAGTCTTACTTTTTTATTGCTCTAAACAGATCTGACAAATTATATATAGGGCTCTCTTACATTGTCATTTTTGAAATTGAAAAATGTACTCCAAAATCCGTAATTWAAAAGAAAATACAAGAAAAAGGAGRGAATGGAAATTTAAATATTGAATTCTGATAAAGAGATCAAGTTACCTGCTACCTGCTGTTTTCAAATGTTAAACAATAAAAAATGAGAAATATATTTTTTAAGAAAAATTATATCCATTTGTAGGTGGAAAAGATTGTCTCTGTCTCACTAGACTTGTGGTAAACAGCTTAAATATACTCAAGGAAATATGTTCCCAGRCCATACTTTCTTCCAGAAGGTCATGCTTTCAACCATACAATGTTTGAAATTTATTGGAAGGATATTTAATCTGATCAACCCCAATATTCTATGTAATGGAAGGAATGGAAGAGTAATTATTACACTTCTTTGATCATGTTATAGGAAATTTTTTTAGTATACTTGGTCACATTACTGTATATGTATTTATATTTCTCTTACAGCTCTCATTATATTTAAATACCATATTTAAGTTATTACAAACCSTGATCATAAAGAACATTATGCTCAGAGCTAAATTTGTGTTCTTTCTTTTGAACATTCCTTCATTTAATATCACCCATTTTAAGTTTCCTATCTCTTTCTCTTGTCTCTTGATTTGGTCAAGCTCTCTGATTTTTTCTCCACTTTGCCTACTTTTCTTCAAATTCATGCGACTTGAGAGAAAAAAATTGAACGCTAAATATCAGAAGAGCTATATTAACATGCACTTTGAGTAGTTCTCTTAATTTCCATATTTTTATATCTTTAAAAAATGTTCTCACAGGACACAGAAAGCTTTTGTTCCTTGTTTGCTGATGGAAATCTTCCCTGAGTAAAGCAAGGTTGACAGGACCCCTGTAAAGATAACAAGTGCAGCATTTTCTTTATACTTAGTTTTGGGTGTGCCCACCTAGCTCCATGCAGTTATGCAAGGCATTTAGGGTAGTTGTTTAGATAGCTTACCTTTCTCTCCATGGTCTAGGACCCCCACAAGAGGCTCAGCAGCCCCAGAGGGTTGTCTAGTGAGGCTGGAGCTCTTAATTTTTTCTTGCCTCACTAAAAAACTGTTATTGTGTGCGAAGGTGCTCTAGTGCTGTACTCACGATTTAACAAACTACTCCCTCCCTAGACTTTTGTACCTCCCCTTCTTTCTCAGTGTCAGGCCTGCTGCCAGATGATTTTGATGTGCGTTAAAAGTAGTTTACATTCCCCATCACTTTGTACTTGTGTGCAACAACACTTACCTTTTTTTTTCAAAATATATAAAAATGTATTATAAAAGTGAAAAAAGTCAACAATAACCATAAATGTAAATGTTTAGGGGCTTATGTATGAACTGTATTTTTTTTCATCTGTGCCATAGAGGTGCTTGAAAATGATGAAAAAGACAAAGAATATGGAATTGCTATTTTAAGAGAGAACATAAATAGTGAACTAGACACTGTGCTATTCCCATTCAGCAAAAAAATATCTATCATATCATTCTCTAGCTTTTCTACATAAAAACATTCTTTTCTGGGCATGAAATTTCCTTATGATTTATATCTTTTCCACTACATATAAAAAATGCATTAACTACCAACATTCAGAATATTTTTACCTTAGAAAAACAAGGTTTTTCTGGTTTGCTTTTGCTATACACACAAAAGCCTCCATAATGTGTGAGCACACTGTACATAGCTGATATAGTCTCCAAATCAATACATTGCGCTCTTATGATATGTATTTAAATTAATAGCTCAGATGGTAATTAATTGCTTAATTATTGGTAAGTAATAGCTTAATGCAATAGCATTAAGGTTTTGTTAGAAACTAACCTGAAGCAGAACGTTTCAATTTAAGTATCATAAGGCCAGTTATCCTTTGGCCAATTCAATGAAACAGACTCAGCAGTGCTTCAGAAAAGTGTGATGCAAAAATATTTAGCAAGAAAAAAACATCCTTTGAACTGTAGCTTCTACTTTTTACTCTCTGAAAATGATCTGGGAGTGAAAAATCAAGCTTTCCTTTCCTCGTCTCTCCCACAGGACACTGTTGAAGGAAAATGGTTAAATCTTCATCAGCCAAATGTATCTTTTCTTATGGGTGAAATGTTTTAGAATGGGAAGTCAGGCCTGAAGAAATGGCAATTAAAGAGGACATTGAATTATACTGTGCCTTAGATGCAATGGAAAATGAAGCAGTTTTTCTCCCTTTAGGATCAGCTTCAAGAGAACGAGATCCAAGATCTATAATTGTAAAGTTTCTTCTTCTTCTTCTTCTTCTTTTTCTTTTTTTTTTTCTTTTTTAACTTTTTTTTAAAATCATACTGAGAGCAAACTTTAGATTATGAGGCTCTTACACTTTTCCCAATATTCGTGTTTAAAACCCAACATATGTAAAGATATGGGTAAAGGTAACTGAATTAGCAGGCTACTGCTTGTTTCTCTGTCATCTTGAATTTTTCTACTTTTCTTTCAGGAGTAAAAAAAAAAAAAAAAAAAAAAATCTTTCAGCTCCATTTAAGAATATGAAATGTATTTATTGTCATTTAACTGCATCATGCAAAGTCTTTCTAGCTGTAATTATAAAGTTAAATTTTACTTTTGAAGTAGTAACTAGTATTATGAAGAATAATAATGCTAATGTCTAGCATTACAGGTGGACCTGAGCTATGCATAAAGATAACCACATGCATTTTATTACTAGTTTTCCATATTTTTTAAAAAGAAAAATGAAACATTCATGATAGAAAGTATACATGTTGTTGAATTTAAACACAAAATAAACTATACCTATAGGGCTCAGATTAATTTGAAAATGGATACTTAATACAAGAATACAGATAAAGAAAACTTTCAAGTTTCTGGAAAAGTTATGGAAAACTCGGTCTGACTTTTCTGTCAATAAGCAGTTGCTCCGAGTGTTTATGTGGGTATAAAGATGATACACAAGCTTTCACAATCCACAAATTACAATTCTCAGTTTTGAAGGAGTAAACGTCACCTTACTGAGACGTTTAGGAGGCCTGAAGTGTAGAATCAACAATAAAACTTTTAAAATGTTATTGCAAAGTTTGTTCTGAAAAAAAAAAACACTTGAAGTTTGATTCTGTTTTTTTCCTCTACATTTTTGGATTTTCTACAAAAGTGAGAGAAACAGCAAATTTTCCTCCCAGATTTCTGACTGAATTTCCGAATTTTTGCGGGATCTATTTTTTTTAAAGACATAATGGTTGTGTTTAAAATGTTCCAGTGGAGGTATTATTACAGCAATACCTGCAGCTTCTATAGTCTTCACAAAAAGAGTGACAGCTATGGTACAAAACCTCAAATACTATTATTTAGTTATCAAAAGTAAATGTAATATTATTTTGTTATGATTTGTAAAAGGAAACTACTATAAACATTATAATTGACAGGAAACTGCACATGGTAAAAATATCAGCTTTTTGTTTTCTTAGTTCTTGCAATGAAATATGCTTTATTTTATCTCAGAGAAGAATTTTCCTTTCTCATATTATTCTCTTGGGATTCCTAGGATAAATAAAGCTATATCAGTAGGAAAAAAAAATGTATACTAGTACTGCTATCCAAGCATATCACAACTAGATTAATGTAAATCACTTTTATTTTTATAGAACATGAGACTTGTGTGGTTTACTTTTATAGTACAGTATCAGTGAGGAAATTTTTGTGAACAAACATGACAAGAATGTAGCGTAGGACCATCTTCTTTATTTGTTGTATTGGCATCATACAGATTTTTTTCCAAATAAACTATAGAAGCAAAGATCACARACTTCGGGATTTTGTTACACTGTTGTATGTATTTTATTATGTTTATACTTTTATTTATATCTATGAAACCATAGGTTTCTCACAGTAACATTATTGTTCTAATGTTACTCATGTGCCTCATGCATATGAATAGAGAATTTAATTCTGTTAGCATGTGAGATTCTTTTTTTTTTTTTTTTGGGGGGGGAGCGTAGAAATAGCCATAGGTAGGACAAACACATCGTAATATTTTTTAAATACTCTATACTCTTCAGCTTCACTGAAACATTTTCACCTTMTTCACCACTCTTCCCTTGGTCCCTGGAAAGGACACACCATGGGAATACACTGGAAGTATAACAATGTAAAACAAAGTAAATATTTATGCAAAGGATACATAAAGTATTTTCAGAAGTAGTCTCAAGGTAAGTATATGGGAATTGCATGCATTTCGTGAGCTAATTTATTTACCTTTGCATACCTGAAACTACTTTCCCTCATCATCACTCTACAAAATATAGGACAAAAATAAGACTCCTTTTGAAAAATGATTAGCTACATATTCATGGTGGATTCTTATATTCCTTGGCATTGCTTTAATTTTCACTTTAGAGTGCCACAGAACTCAATGTTTTAATACACTTTGCTCTGTAATGAACATACCATAACACTACTCATTATCAGAAATTTCATACCAAATCATGTATGCAAATTAGTTTTACTGCTGTTAGTCTTGCCAGCCTTAGTCCTGTTTGATGGTCAGATATCAGAAGTAATGAAAGTATTAATGGAAGCAGTGATGAAGATGGCAGAGGGAAAACATATCTGAGGCAGAGTGGTAACAATTATCCAACATGAAAATCAGAATCATATAGAACATTATTTTTAACTTATGCATAGACTGCTTACTCCTTTTAAAATGTTAAAGAATGGTCAATTAAACTTAACTTTTTAAATTTTAAATGCCTTCCTATAYGCCTTTATGAAAAGAGGGGAAAAAAGAAAAAAAAAATTTTATTGAGTTGTAAACTATGACTTTTGTGGCAACCTTACATACAGTTATTTTCAGATTGTTTATCCCCCCAAAGTCTATGGTGACCTTCAACTGAAAAGGACTGAGAAAGTGGAGACTCCTTGTTAAGATGTTTTCAGCTATAAATGAATAGCTTTTTCAGGCTAAGATAAAGAACCGCTGAGCAGACACTATATTTATAGATTCTGGTTTTGCTTTTCAATTGCAGATATTTTTAAATACAGTTAAAATATGCAGGACTTTTCCAGTAGGCATCCAACACATAAGTTTACCTTTTCCTCTGAACCTATTAAAAGATTCTCATCCAAAACACCATTCAGAAAATTATTTTCTGTTTCCTCTCTGATGTAGGTTGAAATATAGATTGATGCAAATTGTGAGAATTCTAGTGGCTTCAATTAATAAAAATGGAACATTTCAACTATTATCATAAGAATAATAATATCTGCCACAAACATAAGAAAAACAACAATAGCAGATTGTTAGATCTAATAAGCAATAAAACATTCTCAATAACCTGACTGCATTTCCATGTCAGCTTGGGTTTCTTTTTATTTATTAATATTAAGGTGCAAGTATTCTGATCACAGTGAAAAAAATTCCCAAATCTGACCCTAGAGGATTAGAATAAGCTTCAAAGTTTCATATTTTCCCCTCAATAGGTCAATAATGCTCAGGCTGTTTCATAGTCACTATTTTCCAAATTAGTGCTGCTGCTAAATACATTATGTAATGGTACCTTGATTAGAGAGATAAAGCAAAGTTAATATTGAGTACGGCAACACAGAAAAAAAAAAAAAAAGTTGACCTTGTGTCTTTTGATGCAAGAATTTGCAAATGATACATTTTATTTCTAAAAAGGGAGTTCCATATACCACTTGCTTGACACTAAATTGCATGTTAGGTAGCTTTAGGATGGGCATACCAGATCTTTTTGTAAATTTGCTTAAAACTACTGTGAGTATCTTTGCACTTTGTGAATATTCTGAAAAGTAACATTTTTAAATATACTAGAAATGAAAGAAGAAAACAGAGGTGTGCAACATTATTACCTGCATGGAGACATATAGATGTCTAGAATGCTATAAGCAGATATTCTCCAGCTCACTTGTCCAGATAGAAAAGGCTTCCAAAGATTTATTACTACTTTATCAGAAATAAAATGCATAACAGTACATGACACATGGTTGAGCACCAAGCAGACAGTATGAATTAAATGGACACTAAAAATGCATTTTTATTACACATTGTTTTTGAATAGAAGTGTACAGGAAAATATTTCTTTGCCAGTTTTAAAGTTTGTTAAAACTAATATATTAAAAATGGCCTGCAAAGAGAACAGATTTTCTACAAGCAATACCAAAGCATCATAGAGCAACTTTGTAGTGAGCARTGAAAAGCTCCAAAAGCCCAAGTGCTCTCTCTGTTTACGCAGGAGCAAGCTGAGGAAGAGATCAAAGGCCGAAAGTGATGGAGAGGAACAAGAAAAACCATGCTCACTATTACAATGCTTACTGAAAATAAAATAAGGATTTAAAATTGCTTAGCATTAGAAAAGTGAATAGATACAGAAGAAAGATGTTAACTGATTTCTTTTTAAATATTGGCTCTATTTGATAACCAGCTTTATTCAGCCTGTGTAACTTGAATTCTGACATGCTCATGGGGTAATATTGGATAGATTCCAATAACTAGAGCAGGGATTTTAAAAAGGATCATGATAATACTTTTTCCAGTTTGGTAGCCAAACTGAGAAAAGTATACTCCAAAGCAAACACAACTTTTTTTTTTTTTAACTTTTCCCTGTCAAAAAATGAGAAAAATAAAATCATATTGTTGTTGAACATGATTTTTTCTGTTCATCCTAAAATTCAGCATTGGGAACATATAAAAGCAAAACAAATATAGGCTAAGATTCATMAATCATTTGTGATTATTCCTATTTCAGTGGTTAGAGTAATCAATCAGGATGTAAAACACAACACAATGCAGCACAATGCAACAAACAAGAAAACAGTAAAAAAATCTGCTTTCTAGCAGATCTTTATCTCATAGTCTTTATCTTCGGCTACAAAGCAATACGTACCAGGATGAGTGATATTCTGAAATCAGTTTCCCTCAACAATTCCAGCAGAAGCTATGCCATTTAGAATAAAATATGTATTTATTCAAGATTTTATATATGCCTGACTATAGAGTATTTTTAGTTATAAATTACAGAGAAAAACATAACATTTTATTGAACATATTTATACTGGAGTTAAATGAATTTGCAAGAAAATTCTGAAACTAGAAAAAATAGTGTCATCACATAGTATAATGTGTTCTTCAACCTGTGGATGACATCTAGAAGGTTACACAAAGTACTTGTATTTTATGTATTATTTGTCATAGAAACCCATAACATGTTCTTTGGAAACAATTTACAATGTAATTTAGTAGTTAAAAATTAGATAAGCTTTTCCAATGGTTGTATCACMCTGTACTCTCACTTTTCATTGCCAATTAAAGCAATGAATAATGGCATTGGAAACTGCTCTTATGAGCCGTAGAAAACAATATTAATTTTGATCACTTTGAAACAGTTCAATATACTGCAGCACAGCCAGGATTGTATTTAATAATTTACATATCCCAGAGAGAATTGACACAATGGTTTATAAGAGATAATAACTATAGAATGATACTAACACAAATCTATATTGTTTAATTAATTAAGGCAATGGAGGAGGTTGGCTCTGACTTGTGTTTTATCTGTTGTTCAAATGAGTCCATAAACAAATGTTTTACTATTGGCAAGTACACACTGCAGAAATAGAATCTGATCAATGATCAGTTATGCCTAAGTATATATAAGTGATTTAAATTAGAAAACAAATCGTTGCTCCATTAAATGTTATAAACTATTTGAACTCCCTAGTCCACTCAATATGATTATTAACAATATGGGAGTCAATACTTAATGAGAGTAAAGGCACAGAATTAGCATTCAGCAAGGGAAAAACAAAATATGTGATTAATCATGCAATTTTGTAGTCTTGCATCAAAGAACGGGTGGGATTTTTGCTTTTTTTTAATGTGAACATTTCAAAAYATGTATCTGAGATATGTCAATAAACACTTGAGATGCTGTGTATCTTTATTTTTGTTTATTTTGTTTTTGTTTTTGTTTTTCTTTTTAAGGGCAGACWTGAATGAAATCTGGCCTGCCCCTTTATTTTGACTTCTAATTACTTTTCTTAGAGAGTTACCATGGCACTAACTAACTACTCAACATCATTTATTTTTTTTGAGAGATTTCCTCAGTTTCATTGAGCTCTAATCAATGCCTGTAGGACATTAGGGAACTACTACAATAACCTTCAGAAATACGTTAACATTTTAAAACGCTCAAAGCTGTACCTCTTAAATTCGTACTATTTGTTCCTAACGACATAGTGCAACATGTAATGTGAAGCTATGTACAGTGTTGGATGTCACATCCATTTATATTCTTATTGATTATCCGTCTGGAAAAACTGTGTTTATTCATTGACAGAAATATAGTGCATTGTGCTTGCATTGTAGCACTGTGTTAAGATAATGAGATTAACAAATCCACTGTTATCTTCTGATGTGTTCACTGGTCGACTGAATGCAAATACATCTTTATTTTAGAACCTCCTGTGAGAGAAAAAAAAAACCCAAAGCCTAAATGCTAAACAGCATAGCTTAGTTTATCCTTTTCGTAGCTGCATTTTTCCCTTTCAAATGTTAATAACCTAATGAATTATTATATCCAATGGCAGCATAAGCATTCGTTCATAGCCTTTTTCTAACTACGATCAATTGGCTTCTGAAATGGCATTGCTTGGAAAATATTCTATTTATAATTAAAGCAGTCAAATCACATACACACTCTAATATGCTTATATTTGTTGAACATTTTAAGAATATCACTTAAAATAAAATGGTTGATCATTTTGTTTTAGATATCTTGAGATGACCCCTCAACTGAGATGGGATTTAGACGTGAAAGTCGTGGAGGCAGTAAAATTTGGGACACAAAGAAGTAGAGATTTCAGAAGGARAAAGTCAATGTGTAATTAAACTCCGAGAGTTCCCAGCCCACAAACAGAAAGCTCAGGTTGTTCCTCACATGCTCTTCATACTCATTCTGTTCTGTTTATGAGGTGAATTGTAGAGTAAGAAAACATTGTTTTGGCATGTGTCTTGAAAAGTGTTTACAAAGGTGCTGTAGAGGGAGGCTGAGAATATATTTCAAAAAATACTAGCATTGAGCTTTTACCTCAGTGCTTTACCTAGGAAGGAGGATATATAATACAGTGTTAACGACTCTTTCCCTGTCAGCAGCCAGATGATGACTAGACCACATGACTCATACCGCTTCATTCTTTTCTATCTTTCTGACCCCTTGAACGCTTTTGTACATACATGAAATAATTGCCACATTGGTACTACGGTAGTAAATAATATGTAACAGAACTTGCTAGTTGTGGAGATTATTTGTGTATCTTTCTATTACTGTGCTGATGATCTGTTTGTAAAAACGATTCACATACAACAAATGATATTTATGTTAAATATTACTGCTATTTAGCTGTTAAAATGAATAACATGAAGCAACAGGKTTTGTAAAGTTTTTCTAGGGAAGTTCCCATCTTAAGGCATCACTCATCTTGTTCTCTTTACAAAATAAAGCTGAACAGCACAATAGTTTGTGGCCAGAATTAGGGTTGGGAGTTCTCCCTACTCTTTCGTATTTATTCTAGGTGGCCTTAAACAAGTCATTCTTCTTCTAGACAAATCTGTTTGTCTTCATTTCCCAGCAGTTAAATGAGAAAGGGAATATCAGAAATGGGATAGGAGTACTGAGACATAGCAAGTATTACAGAGATATATTTAAGAACAGGAGATATTCTAGCATTATGATGAAAATGTCATAAATTAACATTTTCTGACATTCCCGGTTACAGTCAGGGCAATCACACGTCATCATCTTTTGACTTACTTTCAAGTGACTAATTTATGCGATTACTTCTTCATAGAGAGCTCTGAAGTTCTATGTGCAACTATTTGTTGCTTATATAAATATTTTATGTACTTAAGGGAAGTAGCTTAGTCTTCTCATACTCACAGAACAGGGAAAAATTATGAAAAGTGAAAGTGACTTAACCAATCTATTACAGTCAAGCAACAGAACTATTCAAGTTATTGAGACGCAGGCCCTTCAAAGTAAAATGTGATCAATAAGGAGATCACAAAGAAATGTTCGGCATTAATGCGAATATTAAATATCATTTCCTCATGAGAAAGAAAAGATACTGTCTTGATATTCTGAAATATAAATTCTAAAATCAATAACATCTGATCATTTATTAACTGCCACCATGACCACTGGAGCAGTCAGCTGTATCACACATACTAGGTATTGTAATACAGTGGAGTGAGGGACAAACATGCAAAAGGTTTATGTGGCAGAGCTAGTCAAAGCATCAGCAACGAGCTTCTAGCTGTTGATTTCCATATTAATTTAGACTACAAAGTTGTTACCATAGAAATGTTCTCTAGCATCACGGAAATCAATCAAACATTGCGTGTTTTTCTTACACATTTGGAGTTATAGAGATGGAATGACAGAATCCTAGTTTCTCCAGTAACTTATACAGGTATTTGACTTCATTTTTTATCCAAAGATATTATTGTAGGTTGAAAAGAGCTCCAGGACCTTAAACAGATTCTGCCCAATTACTGAAACCATAGGGCTTTATCTCTAAAAACCACATATTTCTACACCTTGTCAGAGAATTAAATAATAATAATAATAATAATAATAATAATAATAATAAAAACTCTCTAAAGCCTATAAGATACAAGGCTTTATCAGCAAGCTTGTTGTGTGACATGACTGTGTTTTTACAGGCCTTCATAGTAACCTTAGTAGCACATGTGGCTGTTAAAGCATTTGAAAATCAGTAATTATGCACCTTCCATTTCTGTTGTGCACACTGACATTTTCAATACTGCTATGTTGCATGCTGGGGTGTGATGAAGATGATGGCATAGTAAAAGCAGATGCAGCTTTAGAGAAAGTCCATGTCTCATTTCACAATACCAGGAACAAGGGTGGAGCTGGTCTTGTTTGTATCATATAAAGCTCTGAATTAGTAAGCTAAGAAAGGGAGGATAAGAAAGGAAGTTTGGATTTTAAAAGTAACTACTGTGAATCCTTGGTCATTTTCAGTTACCACAAATTTTAAATGTGTAATCTGTGCCTGAAAAGTAATTGCCTCACAGTATTTCTGCACCTCGTTGACAAACTTGTATCAGCTACAGATGCCAGAGCTACTACTGAAGTTCCCTCACCAGGCACCCCTTATCTCCCCTGAGTGATAATGTCTGTGATGAGCAGGCTGGCATTTGTAAATACAAAAAAAGATTAGGAACCTGACATTGACCATACTAGATCAAAAAAAGAGATCACTCTTGTTCAACATCCAGCCTCCAGCAGTGGCCAAAAGCAGGTGCTCAGAGGGGACCATCAGAACAGGTAAAGCCTCCTGGTTGATACCAGCCTCCAACCATTTGCACTTCAGGGAATTCATGGGCAAAATGCAATTCCTATGTAATTAGTAACCATTAACACTTTTTTCTTGTGAATTTACCCAATCTGCTTTTAAACCTATGCAAATTTTAACTATTCACAGGCTGTCYTCAGAAAGACTCCCATGACTTGGTTACCAGTTGTGCAGATAATCATTTCTTTTTGTAGAGTCTTACACAAACTCCAAGAAAAGATCAAGATGAATGCATAGGGTCTATGAAGCAGGCTTAAAAGGAGCATGCARCGTTTTAACAAAAGGAAAAATATTGCTCAATTTAACTACAAACTAGAATCCTCTTAGAAGTTTTAAGGGACAYAAAATAACAAGGACACAAGTGTGTGGCTGAGCTGCCAAAGTTCACAGAATGCTTGTGAAACAGAATCTATATTTACTCATTAATGGCTCTATATGGTAACCAGCAATCCAGCAGAGCGTGTCTGGTTTGACAACTGAAAGTCGCTGGTATTTTTTTAAGTCAAGATTTTTTAAAGGAGAGATACCTAAAACTCTCAATATCTGCTTTTTGGGGTTGTCTTAATATATTCATTTTGCTTCCTACGTGACATTTACATTTTTTACACAGATAATTAAGATAATTATCTTATTCTAGACTTGAATCTAATTCAAATAAAAATGATACAGGCATCAGGATAAATTTGAGATGAATTATTTCTATCTATTCCTATTTAGTCATGAGTATAAGAGACACAGACAGAAGGTGGACTTTTTAATCTAAATGTATAAATAATAATATTTGGATCTTTTTAATATAAGAACCTCTTTAAATGTTAGAATTTTTTATGAAAGAAAGGAACTATCCCTATGTCAGTCTGGTAGATCTGTGAAACAGAGAACCAGAGTTACTTGCTCTGCARCAAGCAGGCAAGCAAACAAGCAAGTAGTCTCCCTCCCTCCAAATTCCTTCCCCTCTTTCTCCCTTCCTCCCACCCCCCAGGCACTGAAGCAAGGAACAGTGCATTGATTTTCAACTCAGAATCACTTTCTTCCCAGGACAGAATTTGAACTGTCTGCCTTTTACCGTGTAGATTTTAAATAATKTTTTTCTTCCCAGAGATAAAATATAGGCCACATTAAAGTCCACCTTTTGCCTTAGAAGTCAGTAATTAAGATAACTGGAAAGGAAGAATAGACATCTGCTGACTAAAATTCTTGGTACACACTGACTTTAGCATATTTTCTTTGATTTTTACTAAAAATAAGAATCTAAAATAAAAGTAATACWTATAGTATTTATATACATATAAGTCTGGCATGTACTTCCTCATGGTAATTTTCTGAAGCCTTTAAGTCCTTTGATCCTTTTCATTACTGTTAGTCTTGTCACAGTAGAGATCAGATAATCTCTGTCGTCTTCACTCACTGTCTTGGTGAAGTCTCCAGCAACATACAAGGAACTTTGTCTGGTCCCAAATCCTGAGTTCACTTCCTTTTATCTCTGTATTCTGAAATGAATGTTTTTAAAAGTGTGACCAGAGTACTAAGTATTTTAAATTTAAAACAACTGCAGATCAAATTTCTTCTGAGAAAACAAGTTTTGTAATCCATCAATAATAGACCACTAGAATTTAGATGATGCAGAATTTTTTGGTAGTGTCAGCTTTAAAGTACACACTGGATTCTTTTTCAACTGATTTTTTAATAAAGAAAAAAAAAGATAGCATTTTAGAGCAATTACTTGGAATTGTCTTTCACAGTGAGGAGCAGGCTATCTTTGCTCATTTAGTTTCTGATGACTAGGAGCCATTATTTATTGACTGACAGTTCTGAACTGCACTACTACTGCTATTCAAGATACATTTAAAGCACTCACATACAACTCATGAGCCTTTTTTTATTGGAAGAAAGGCCTACAGAGAATAGTGAAAAAGATCAAAGATATTTCAAATCTCTCATTTGACAGGATTCCAGTCACTAGTCCAGCATAAAGACTTCATATTATACTAACAGCAGGAGGGAAAGATTACTTACAAATATGTAATCATCATAAAATCACCATTAAAGCATAACCATGACAATACTATATTGGTTTTGATAAATCTTTCTATGATAAATCACGCTTTCAATAATAACRTGCAGCAGAGCAAGAACAACATTCAAGTTGGGCACCAGAACAGAGCTAATAACCTCTCCAGAATTCAGAGTACAGTGACCTGATACCCAACAGCTCTGCATGGAGCAACACAGATTTATCAAGGTTTATGAGCTCAAACACTGCCTAAAGGTAGCTACACTACAAACTGATCCCAGAAGACTTCATATAAGTGCTATATGTGATTTAATACACCCTGACAGACCTGAGCTGTTTTGGTATATTACTAGCTCCTGTCTCACTCATGGTTAACTGAAAAYTTCCTGTGCTTTAAATTTAAGGACATGCATCTTCAATTCTATCCACAGCATCTCTGTATTTTCACTGAAATCCTGCTGCAAGCCTATTCCACTGCTACAAAGCACAATTCCTATGTTTCTTGCCTTTCTTTAGGCTGATTTTCAAATAGGTTTTCAGAAAAGGGAATAAAAAAAAATCTTTTATTCAGTCTTAAGTCTGGGAACCTAAAAGTCTTGGGAGAAATGTCTGAACAACATGGCACAGAGCCTGAGAGTTTTAACAAAGCTCTGGAGCGTGGAGACCCCAGATAGTTCTGGGTGCCTGTCACCATATTCCCAGCAGCGTGAATGGGACAGTCAAGCTATTACGCGTACACATGTCTAATAGAATATGTCTATCATTTGGAAGGCTAGATAGCCCACTGATTTTCTTAGAAAAGCTCAGCATCACTTGTCAAAATCACTCTTGGTTAAGTAAGCTGTTAGGGTATAAAAGCTTTTGAGCTAACAGTGTGATTGCTGAGAGTGTCAGAGACCCCATGATGCTACTGTCTACTGATGAACTTGTTCACTAAGCAGTACAGATGCAGCCACATTTCCATGCTCTAAATCAGTTGAAACCAACAGGTCGGCAAATTCCGCGCTGTAATTGGATACACAAGAGTAGCCTGATAAAAAGTTTTTTTGTTGTTACTGGATTTCATTGGACATTTTTTTGAAAGAGGCAGTTGTTTCCTTTTCAATTACTTTAATTTGATGATTTTCTCTAATAACTTTACCTTATTGAAAATTCTAAGCAAGCTCTATTAACAATTCATTCTTATTACAAATTTTTATGAATATATTAGTAAAAATGTCATTAATTGTGTCTTTCTTTTCCATTCATGTTGCAAAAAAAGATTAATTTAAAAATATTAAACTACACACTACAATATTATAAAATTAGCAACGGAAAAAGTTTTTTTTAAAAAAATAAACTAAAATATCTAAAATATATTAATCATAAGTCATGCATATGGGCTTAAATTTTATCTTGTTCTCATAGGAATATATATATAGTACATTTTCAAGATCAATCAAGCTACTTTAAAAATATTTCTTACTTAAACACTTTAGAAACATTTAATATGGTCTAACGTCTGCATAATAAAAGAGAGAGTTTCAATGTGAATGTTTTATTTCATGACCAAATTAATATAATCACACATACCGTGGACTCTTAGTAAAAACAGTACTTGAATACTTAGAATGGTAAACTTTGAGTAATAATAGACAAGAACATAAACTTATTAGAAATCACTAGCATATAGACAATCTTATTTAAAAGACTAGTCACCATCTGCAATGAATCACAATACACAGTGTCTATTGACAAGCTAATGTATAAGAACTTCATCTCATTTCCACACTTGCTCACAGTGATCCACAAATATCTTCTACAAGAATTCCTAAGGTCACCACTTTCTTTAAGAGAATTTTTACCAAGGTATACCTGAAGTATAAATACAGAGATGTCAAAAGCGTTTGGCTCTTGTCTATTTACAAGATATAATTCTTCTGAAGTAGTTCTGCACTTCCATGACTTCAATATCTATATTACATAATGACAGCAGTAATGACCTATTTAAGTGTGAACGTTTATAGAACGTGTGTAAATATGCTTCAGATAACAGTCAATTCCTAATGGAGTGATGCTGCAACAAAGCCAAAACACTTACTCTGGAAGTCTCTGCACAATGCCACAACCCAAAGACAGATTCTTATTATTGTTATTGCCAGTATACAACATTGAAAATTTTAAATAAATAATAAAAAAGATCTATGCTAAGGTCGATCTTAATTCTTAGAAGAGTTAGTAATATCAGCTTTTCTACCATGAGTTAAAAAGAGCAGAAGACTGGATAATAAATGGCCTCCTCATTTTATTACCTTAGACTCTGAAAATAATTGGGATCATCTAACGCATCTTTGCCCCACCTGAGTCCTTATAGTGGGCCGAAGCAGAAAACCAGTTCAGGAACTTGCCAATGCAAGTAGCCTCAAAAAAAAAANAAAAAAAAAAAAAAAAAAAAAAAGATAGGTTCTTTTAATATATCCAGCACAATTATTAGTGGGACATAAGGAATTACAGAACTACAGAAATGCGAAAAGGCAAGGAGGGTCCTTGGCCTGAGGCACCAGTGCCGCAGGTCTCCCTACACAGTATCGAAAAATACTGAAACACTACCTTGAGTTCATCTAAGCATTTATGGCAGATCTAGTAAAAGTTATAGCTTATGAGAAAGATGTGTTTTCAGAGATGCCAATGAATGAAGAAGAGAAATCCTAGTGCAGTTTAATATTCGTATTTCTAAAGTTAATATTTCTAATTTTCAGCAAAGTTTCTGTAAATGCATTGAATATCTTGTCTGGTTTGTTCCAGTCAGCTACTATCCACAAATCTTTTTCTSTTTAAACAGAACAAGGGAACTGACCTATCTTGTATGTGGCAAATGCACCAAGTTTGTCCCTTTGTCCTTTTCCATGGATGCTGTCATGTGATACACATTGTTCGCTACAGCTCTGGATAAATCTGATTAAAAAACATAACCAAAAGAAAACCAAGAAAAAAAAAAGCACCCTGCTTCTCCCCTATAGGTCCAATTTAAAAATGAAATGAAAATTTGCTATAAATTAAGTCGGGGAAATAATCTTTCCCTCTGCAAATCTGCACCAGCTGCCCTTGGCATCCAGCAAGGAAGGGGCAAGTAGCTGTTGTGAGGTAGCACTTAAGGACACCTTGACAGCTGGAGCAGAAGTGGGAAGACCTTCGCTTCCACCTCAGGTGTGCCAGAGGCCCCGGGGGGGGGGGCAGGTGGAGAACCGAACCGGTGGCCCAAGCCCTCCTCCTGGCTGCTGCGGCTGCTGCTGCTGYGGCTGCCTTAGCAGCTTGCTAGGACAGTGCCCAGAGTGAGTCGRAACCCCCTGGCACGTGGAAGGACTATACAGCAGTGCTCCAGATTTTTACCAGGCAGGGACCAAAGCTGTGGGAAGCCTGCTAATAATAATAATTGCAATATGCAACTGCACTAGAAAGAGTGGTGAAAACGAAGAGGCAAAACAAAATGCGTATGTTTTGAGCTCCAGATAAACAAGCAAAATGTTTCAAAGCCGTTTGCCTGGCAGTAGACGGATAGAAAGTGCTATCAAAGTCAGCCAACACAAGCATGGAAATACACAGGCATATAAACAGGCAGCATACCATATGTCCACCAACATCCAGTACAATAGGAACATTAAGAAAGCCATTAAGATAGTGTCCCCATTGTGCCCAGGTATACAATAACATATGGTACATTTCCTGCTTAACTGTGCATTTCCTTGCTTTTGTTGTTTAGCATCACTAATTTTGAGCTCAATTAGTATAGTTTGGATGTGAATTTCTCTGCAGAATATTTTCTAATTCTTTGCTACTGCTTAAAATCAATCTTTTATAGTGCAAGTGCATAAGAAGCATTAATATAGGGTAGGATTTTATTTCCCAAATTTAAATTAAATGGGATAGCTAGATGGAATTATTTCAATGTAGCTACACACAATATATAAACTATTATTGTCTTCTTATTAAAGTCCTCATGCAATTTACTATAATGTTGCTACCGAGAAACATTACAAGGTTATTGTTGGTTTTAATCAGTGCAGACTTCCCAAGGACAGGAACTCCAATAGATATGGGTACTTCTCAGAGGTGTAGATTAGAGGTAAAATAGGAAGGGACTAATGTGCCAGTGTGAAAGGAAATATAACAAGAAGAGCAAATTGACCATATAGAAATGAGGGCCCAGCTGAACCTGAGGACAACAGAGGGAGACCAGGATTATGAAATTTAGAGATCTCAAAGAGAAACTGAGAGTTCTTCAGACAAAACAAATTTCTTTAAAAAATTCTAATAACCCAATGCATGTCTAAGTGGTCGTATGTCTGTTCCAAAGAAATATCACAGAAAACATTTTCATTTCACATATTTGCACCTCTTTTTGTGACTGACTAACCAGGGAATTTCTGTGAATTGGTGAGATATTGAAGAGGTCGCTGTGGTAGGTGAAAAACAGCTTAAATTATGAACACTGACAGGCAGCAGATAACTGGCTGTATGTGTATGTGTGGGTGAATGTTTGAAACTGAACTTTTGAACCCTCAAACAGAAGTCTGCTACTTGCAAGCTGCAACTGATGAGATCTGCATTTAAATCTTGGTAAGAGCTGGACCAGGGGCACCTCCTGAATCCTCCAATTAATGATGAGACAAGAGGCAAAGAACAACGGTTAGGAGGATGCTCATCCATTCTGCTTCCGCACGCAGCCCACTCAGATTCAGGAAACTGAGACCTTGGGAGGTCAGCAAGAAGAAGGTGAAGCTCCCAGCTGGAGGAAAGATCCTGGAAAAGAGGAGGCATCCTGCAAACCAGGGAGATGCATGGAGACAAACCCTGGGGGACGCCAAGGACCTTGGCCACCAATGCTCAAGGCTGGCAGCTATGAGCAGCAGCACAGATGAATGGGATCAACGTGAATTTCTGCTCCACCTTCCTGAAGCAGCAGTGACCTCCTTGCTGGGAAAGGGAGACCTAGTGAATGCAGCACTTCAGGGAAGTGAGTCAGGGAGCGTGTGAGATCATCGAGTAAAAGCTCTAATCTGGTGGTTTCTAAATAAACCTCAGCACCCAGATCCACAGTGGGTTAACATTTATTCTGTCTTGCCTGTGACAGTGGCACTATYCATGACTGTTTGGGAAATTGTATACAGTTCATGTAGAAGTGTGTGCGGAGAAGGAAGTGGTCTCAGGTATGAAGCCAAATTAGAATGAAGAAAGGAAATCACTGCAAGATTTAGTTAGTATCTTCACTAGTGTAAACTATGTTTCAGTTTTAGACATTTATGATGTTAGAGGTTCATCTCCAGATTAAAGTAACATAAATTTATGTCAACTTCTTATTTATTTAGAACATATTTGCCATTTAATATTAAGGGACTGCACAGACCATGAGTAAACATATGTATAGCAAACTAGGTTTCACACCTTTACAAGACAGAAATCTCCTAGACTCTGAGTAAACTCATTCCTTGGAACTTATGTACAAATTATATATATTTTTTAATTTTGTTAAAAGAAAAGGATTTGATTTTGCTTAAATTGTATCTCCTTTGAGTATTAAAATACTCTTCTCAAAATGAATTTCCCTAATATATTTCTGGGTACCATGTATTACAATAGAACCCCTGAAATTTACTGAACAATTACATTTAATATTTTAAATAGGGCAAAAAATTTGAGTTACTTGTASTACAGCAAGCAAGGAACAATACTTTGTAAGTTAATCAATGTTGTCATACAGATCAGAATCTGACATTAAGATTTCTGGATATCAAATAGTTTAAGTTGTTTAGCAAATACTATAAGTGTGGCAGAAGATATGTTGTACATGTTATTATACAAACATTATACAGTGAGTAAGTAACAGAGGACTCCTTCAAATGACCGTTCATAAATTCGGTGTTGTTAACAGTTACGAAAAGAAGAATCATGCATATTTACAATATAACAATTTGTTCTGGCACATAATAAGAATTAAGCTAGCCTTTAAAACATCTGGTTTTGCTTAAATTATTTTTCCTTACTTCTCAAATAATCACATATCTCTGCTCAGCTGACTTTGCATAATAACTTCATTCTTCAATTGTACCTTTTACAATCTGATCATACTAGGGCATGGCATGCTCAAAAAGAATAACTTTTATGAAGAAAATATTTCTTTCCAGCTACATGATYGAGGAAAAAACTGTCCAACATCTCCAACAAAACAGACACAATAAGAAATGAATACTTCTAACTCTTAGTGAATTGCCAGTAACTTTTCAGCTTTCCTGGCTTTGTTTTYTATAATATTCTGAGCCCGTTGGAATGAACCAGAATATCCATACTATTACTTTTACAGTGCAAGAACACAAAAGCAGGTATATTTTTCACAATGTGCCTGAAGATGCTTTTTTTTGTGTGTTTGTGTGTGTCCATCTCTGCTTATCACTRTCTCATGTGCCTATAAATATGTATTCCTTCCCTATTACAATAAGAGAAATCAAAATGTTCTTTAGCATGAAGAAAGCATGCCTTCCTTAGCCAGTTAAGGCTAARTTCAAATTGTTTCTGCATTATTCTCTTCAAGTCATTGTGTTTGACATTCATATTGCAAGCACTCAAAATTTAAATATCTCTAAAAGCAAAAATTTAAAAAGAGATGTCAGAAATATTGATTAGTCATGAATATATAATACAATCAACATGCTATTACTTTTTTACTACAGTCGTATTAAAAAAGAAAAAAACATATATTTTTAACTAAATGGCTTACTTATAGTTAAGAAAAACAGTCTAAAGTCTACCTGAGAAATATAGTGTAGGAGTCATTTGTTTAACATGCTATAATAGCTCTTTACAAAATGGCTCCTGATTTCTGAACATAATAGGAACAGTTCTTCCAGATCCTAACAAGCAGATAATACCAAGAATACTTACAATCTCTTCCTTTGGGTTTTAAAAAAGTGAGAGTTGCATGAAAGATTTTTTGCATTTTTTTAACACTTGAGAACGAGGGTGTGAAAGTATGCTTGGCACAAGCTATTTTTTCTTTCCCCTTTATACATTAAGATTCACTTTCAGCAGTAATATTTTTACCTACATAATCTTCCGGCCAATAAAAAGCATGATCATTTTCCTTCCCAGTAATTACATGGTTGCCAGATTCAATTTTGTTCCATTTACCATTTCAGAATTCTTAACTTTTAACAGTTGCTCAATATGCATCTTCATTACTTTCCCTTTTACTTCTCCCAGGTATAAAARTGTTCAGCTCTGTAGCAGATATTAACTTTTTGTCCCTTATCCACTTCCAATTCCCCCTCTGAATTTGTCTGGAAATTGYGTGGACTAGCTCGAGAATCATGTCATGTACCTTCTTCGCTATGTACTGCTTTTTCACATTGAAGATTTTTTGTTTTGTTTTGTTTTCTGTATCAGGAAAACACTGTACTTCACTAATGTTTAAATGGAAAACAAAGTTCTCYTCAAAATAAGAAAAAAAAGTACACTCAACAAAATAAACCTTTTGATTTCTGAAGAAAGCATTTACTATMCTGCAATATCATTCAACATTATGCCTCCTAGAGGCACTACTTCTCGAAATTGCTTTATAGTCACTGAACAAAAATTATATGAGAGTTCTGGGATGCACTATATTCTGCGATGCACCATATTCTGCCTTGGCCCTCTGCCCATAACCCACTGCTCATCTCTGACAATATTAAACTCTGATATCTCTTGAACCGGCTCGAGTAGAAACAAATACCACGCATCACTGCAGGACTGTGATTAGGAACTTTGCAATGGTGAACACRTTTATTTTGAAATTCGTACGGCTGAGAGATAAAATGTGAATGTGCACATTACAATTACTTATTCCGCCCTCTTCCATTCCTCCAAGCTCMAAATACTGACACGATAGCAGCTACTGTCTCACAAACTGTTAGAGGTAGCACACAGCTGCAGAATTGTCTGACTGGAAGTTTGGCTTTCAAATACCAAAAAGTGCCAATTTCTTAACTCTGTGGTTTGCAAGGTTTTGACYGTTGAAATTCTGTGGGAGTTGAAGCGGAAAAAAAATGGTGATGGCAACCTGATGATGTTAAAGTTTTGTTATCTTAAGACCTACCATGTCTGATAAAAAAGTACAAGTGCTCTCAGGGCCAGTAAAACTATCCAGGTCTGTGAACAGCAGAGAAAAAGCAGTGATCCCTAAATGACAGTAAAGCAGTCAAAAAAAAAAAAAANAAAAAAAAAAAAAAAAAAAAAAAAAGTAAAGCAATTAAAGACAAGAGGTAAAATACTGTTAGATAGAAGATAGAGTGCTTTTTCTTTCTTCTTTTCCTTGCTCATTTTTTGCAACATTATCTTTTTACTTACATATATTAGAACAACAAATCAGTATTTTCCWAATATCAAATATAATTTTGATTTCATATTGAAACGAAATGGATGTCTTCTAAGATTTTCAATAATAAAAGATTTCTGAAGTTTTCCACACCTCAATTACATTTGTACCTACTTCTCAATACAGTCAAGAGTAGTCCACCTTGTATTTATAAACTCCTTTAAAAAATCTAATTTTAGTGTTTTATGAATGGATTTTCAAGTGTATCTTAATGGATAGGTATTTTTATATACTTTATAGATTGCTCAGATGTTATTTAACTGCAAGTCATTCATCACAATTTATGGTTGATACTCATTAAGTCCACCTAGCTGCATAATCTCTGCTTCTGGTTGTGGTAATACCAGAATTCAAGCTGGCTATGTTTCTACAGTTCGTTCTTCCTGCACACCCCTAGCATCTATTGTAACAGTTGAGAGTACATCCTTGCTTAGTACTTCTGTTGCCCTTCTTGAAGATAGGAGTGACATTTGCTTTCTTCCAGTTACCAAGACCTTTCAAAGACCGTTGACTATGACCTCGTAATGACATCAGCCAGGTCCTTCAGCATTCGTGAGTGTATCCCATCAGGTCTCACAGACTTCTGTGTGTCGAGTTTGTTTAAATGCTTCCTATCCTGATCCTCCTCTACCAGTTGTTAGTTTTCTTTGCTCCGGACTTTCCCATAGATCTCAGGGGCCTGGGATTCCTGAAGACAAAACTTATCAGTAAAGACTAAGGTAAAGAAGATGCTGACTATCTCAGCCTTGTCCATGCCCTCTGTCACCATGTGTACAGCAGGCACACATTTTCCCTCAGCTTTCATTTKCAGCTGATATACTTGCAGAAGCCTTACTTGTTGCCCTTCGTGTCCATCACAAGATTCAACTCCATGTGAACTTTAGCTTTCTTAACCCCACTCCTGCGCTGTCAGACAGTGTCCCTATATTCCTATATTTGGGTCACCAAATTCTTCCACCTTCTGTGTGCTTCCTTTTTGTGTTTCAGTTTAGTCAGGAGCTCATTGTTCATCTATGCAAGCCTCCTGTCTTTGCTTGATTTCCTGCACACTGAAATAGATCATTTCTGACGATAGAGGAAGTGATCTTTGAAAAATCAACTTGCTCTCCCGGACCTCCTTCTTTTCTCCAGGACCGTYACCCATGGGATTCTTCAAGCAGGTCCCTGCACAGACCAAAGACTCCTCTTCTGAAGCCCAGGGCTGGGATCTTACTATTTGCCTTGTTCCTCTCTCTCAGGATCCTGAATTCCAGCACCTTGTGGCCACTGTGGCAGGAGGAAGGTTGCCCCCAAGCTTCACATCCGTAACCAGTTATTGTCTGTTTTTAAGTATGAGGTCCAGTAGAACACYTCCTCTCATTGGCTCCTTGATCTCTTGTGTCAGGAATTTACCATCAGTGAACTCTGGAAATCTAGATTCCTTGTATGCTGTTGTGTTGCTGCTCCACAAGTATCAGTGGTTAAAGTCCACCAGGAGGATCAGGCGCTGAGGGTTCTTCTAGTTATCTGAAGAAGGCCTCAACTTCTTCTTTCTGATCAGGTGGTCACTAGTAGATGTCTGCCACAACATTGCCCATAATGATCTGTCCTCTAACCCTGACCCATAAGCCCTCAGCTGGCTCATCATCCATCCCCAGACAGAGCTCCAAGCTGCTCTCTCATGTAAAAGGCAACCTCYTTTCTTTGCAGTCCTGGCCTGTCCTTCCTAAAAAGCCTGCATCCATCCACTACAGCACTTCAGTTGTGTGAGCTATCCCATCATGGCTGTGATCTGGATGATGTGGTAGCTCTGTAACTGCACACAGAACTCTGCTCCTGTCTATTTCCTATGCTGCGTGTGCTGGTGCATAGGCACTTTATATGGATATCCAGTCATGCTGTTTCCAGTAAGGGTGTGAGAGCTTCCCTCAAAATGCTGTCCTCATGATACTTCTTTATTTGTGTACATATGCTTGGCACGGGATCTTTTCCACTCTGTTTTGTTGTTTTCAYGGTGTTTCCTGTCTGTGTCATCTCATACCTTTCATTTGCCAATTTGGGCCACACACTCGTTTGTTTGTGGGTCATCCTCTCCCTCCCATGTCATTCTCTTCTCAACATGCCACCTTGCTGGCAAAATGTTTTTGACTCATTTGATCAGGAGGATCCTGTCTCTTCTCAGCAGTCCATAGTTGTCATAGAGTACTCCACGGTCATAGAAATGGAATCCCTGCTGTCAACTAGTTGTTGACCCATAGGATCCATGAACTCCTCCTTGAGCCCTTTGCCTTTATCATTAGAACTGAGAAAAAAAATCACTTGGTCCACCATGCCCTTGACCACTGCCTACAGAGCCATGTAGTCACATTTGATAAACTTTAGATCTATGCTGGCCCTCCYGTAGGTGCGCGCATGGAACGAGCACCAGGGAGTAAGCAAGGGCTTGACAAGACTCACCAGCCTTTCCACAATGTCCCAAACCTGAGGCCCTGGCACACAGCAAACATCCCCAAACAACAAGTCAGGTTCGCAGATGGGGGGCTTCATTCCTCACATCAGGGATTCACCTAGTACTGTCACTCACTGCCTYCTCCTGYGCTCTTGTGGCCAAGAAGGCCAATGGTATCCCAGGGTGCATTAGGAAGAGTGTTTCCAACAGGCTAAGGGAGGTCCTACCCCTTTACTCAACCCTGGTGAGGTCACATCTGGAGTACTGTGTCCAGTTCTGGGCTCCTCAGTACRAGAGAGACATGGAGCTACTGCAGAGASTCCAGTGTAGGGCTACAAAGATGATCAGAAGGCTGGAGCACCTGCCCTATGAGGAACGACTGCAAGAGCTGGGCCTCTTCAGCCTGGGGAAGAGAAGACTGAGGGGGGATCTTATCAATGTGTATAAGTACCTGAAGGGAGGGTGTCAAGGGGGTGGGGCTGGACTCTTTTCAGTGATGCCATTTGACTGGACTAGAGGCAACAGGCACAAACTAAACCACAGGTAGTTCCACCTGAATATGATGAAGAATTTCTTTCCTATGAGGGTGAGGGTGTGAGGGGGGACTAGGTGACCTCCAGATGTCCCTTCCAACCTCAACCATTCTGTGATTCTGTGCAACTGTGAGCTGGGCTGGCTGCTCCGGGAGTGCTGGGCCCTGTGCTCGGAAGGACATCACTGCCACTGCTGCACATGGTGACCTTGCACGCAGGGTCCCCGTGTGAGCTCCTGTGAGCCCTTTGTGCCCTTCTGTGCTAGCTGCTCTCCTGTCGCCTGCCTGTGTTGTACTCTCCTCTCAGTTCAGTATTGCCTAATTCTCATGCTACAGGCTTTGCTGTGCTGGATGCCATGCTCATCTTGTCCACTGCCCTAACTCTCATTCATGTCTCTCTTACCMTTCTCTTCAAGCCAGAGAGTTCAAGAACCTTTACTCTCTCCTTGAAAAGCAAGTTGTCTATCCTCTTGATCCATTCAAAAGCTGGCATATAAACCCACCCTTTTACTATGTATTTATGCTCAAATGTTAAAAAAAAAAGTTTTTATATGTTAGGATGGAATATCAGTAGTTCAAATTATGTGTAATCTAAAGGTTAATTTCATCTGTCCTTTGAAAGCTTATTTTTAACTTTTAGTGAAATAAAGTTTTTTATACTTTAACATTCTCACTTTTAGTATCAAGTACAGAAATCTTGTATTGTTTCTTTTTCTTCTTGATAGATTAGTTTTATTACTGTCAAGATTCTCTCTTCTTCTCACTGTCCCAGTTGTTTCTGTACAATTCTTTGGTAYTTTACATCTCTAAATCCTCTGCTACTTCCAAAGACTAGATCTATCACACTATCTTTAGATGCCTGAAAACCTCTACTTTTAAGAATATTGATGCAATGCAAAAAAAATGATGTTTATCATTTTCTCTATGGAGTATAAAATTATTAGAATATTGCATTGGCATGCTATGAATTTTTTTTTGAACAGAAACAGAATCAGGCTTTTTGTTATCTTGTTAATATAATGGATTCAGTATATTCTTTTTATTTCCAGAAAATCATTAATCATAGTAAGTGGTTTAGTGTTCTGTTGGGATCAGAAGTAAAAAAATCTGTCTGAGAAAATTTTCTACTTGCTAGATGTTCTTAGATTTTGGGAGTTTTTATGGGATTTTATAGAAGGTACAGTCTCCACATAATCATTAGTAAATTTTTCAGGAAAAAAGCAAATGACGCCACTATAGAATAAGGAGAATTCAAATGTATGTACGTGATCTTTTCTAAATTTTAGAAAAATAAACAAAAAAAAAATAGAGTGAAAAAAATGTTCTGTACATCATATAGTTCTAAACTCTGCATATGTAGATGCTAGATTTGATGCACACTGCACAAGTCTAATTCCACTGACATCATAAACTGATATAAGAACAGCATTAGATAATGTAACAAGAGACTGTAATTAGATAATGTAATTAGAGAATGTAAGCTTTCTTTTTTAAATCTTTCCTCTTTAAAACSTATATTTAAAAACAATATACAAGTAATATTAATAAACACAGCTAAATGCAGACTTTTATAATCTTTCATTTTGGTGCAGGTGTCAGTTGAGAACTTTTCTGACAACTGTCACTGCATTGGGAAAGGAAAGAGCAGCTCCACTAAGGAACCTTGTCTATCTTCAGAATAAGCACTGAAAGTCTCTTTGAGAAAAATAGGCTTGTACTCTCCAGGTCTGAGGTGCTGCTTGGCGTTATAGATTTTAAGACGGAGGGAAAAATACATCCCCAGAACATCCTTCCCTATAGATTTCTTTAGATTTGAACCTAAGAAAACTATGAACCTCTGAACACCACTTGTGTTCAATTTTTGTAGTTAAAAATATATGTCTGTGTAATTATGGTGTACCATAATGGTTAGAGAAAAAAAAATACATAACTTTTTTACCCATAAATGTAGAAAGAACTAGAAAATGTGCAGTAATTGGAGCTGTGAATAGACCCAAAAAATAATTTTGCACGTGGATGTGCACAAGATGGATCTTAATTGGGCATGATGATGTAGAAAAGAATAATCTTTTGTCGCTTTGGACTTCATCTTTTGAAAACAAAGGAAATATGAACTAACAACTTGGGTGCATAATGACATAATTTTTATTTTATAATTATATTCTATGATATTCTAAAATCTCTTTCAGATCCTTCATAGATTCCTATAAAGTTAATAAAGAAATTGTGCAAAATTTCCAATTTTATATTACACCTGCAGCCTTTCACATTCTTTGCTATATGATTTGAGAATGGTCATATATACTTACAAGAATCTTTTTTACTAATTTTGAAAGTAACTCTATGCATACAGCTAATTAAATCCCATGTACATTTATATGCAAATTGGATTTGGATTTTGGACAGCTGGCAGGCTGCCCAATAGGTAATCAAAATTGAAAAACTTGTCTATTGCTGACCTAATGTAGCAAAAGAAGAATTTTAAGAAGATGCTATAACTAATGAAAAGGAAGAAAAAGTTAACTTGTGATATTCTGACAAAAATGGYAAACTTCCATTAAAAAGTTACACACAGAGAACATTTATGGAAGAATTATTTCCCATTAGTCTGTATTATGTAGCAGAATAAAGATGTTCAGATTGGGCTTTTATGCCAAATCCAGAAAATACTATCAAAAAATGTAACAAAAAAGTTTGTAGTGAAGAAAAAAACCCAAACTAAACTGAAATGGAAAGAGAAACTAACGAATCCTTTAAAAACAGCCTATAAATATGTTAGTTACAGGTCAGTTGGAGGTCAGTGGGGAAAGTGAACCAATATTCAAAGAGAGAGAGAGAGAAAAAAAGGAGTCATACAGGAATAACTAACTTCTGATTAATTAAAGATAAGCACGTCCTAATAATCTCAAGGCAGGACTAGAAGAAAAAAAAAGACTTCTGAATTATTCCAATTTTAAAACTATTTGACTCTTTAGTTACCCTTTTTCCAGTAAGAACCACATGTTGCTGTCTGCCTGGGGTGGGAGGAAAGGCRTTAATTATGCAGAATTTGAAAAGAGCTAAGAAAATGTAACAGTCAGAAAAAAAAAAGAAAATCAGATGTCTGGAATTATTAAGAAAGGAACAGAGAACACAACAGGCACATCATTTTGTACCTGCACTAAGCTAAAAAGTGACCACATATTCATATTGAATTCATTTCCTATATCTGAAAGGTGATTATATAAAATAGGAAAAGGTGCATAGAAGTCCATATAAAATAGGAAAAGGTACATTTAAATGTATAAATACATTTAAACAAAGGTACAGAATGGCTTCCACAGGAGGGATGACTGAACACATGTCAGGAGGGATATGATGGGGTGAACAAGAACTCATCACAGGCTTTTGCAATAAGGGAAACAGGAACATCAGATTAAAGCTGAAGGAGACAGATTCAATGAAAATAAAGAGTAGCTTTTAGCAGAACATGTAATTAAATCTTGAGATTTCTTAGGCTGTTACTAAAGCTTTATATAAATTTAGAAAGCTATCAAACAAATTATTCAAAGAAAACGCCATATAAGGCTGATAAGACACTGTCTCTGACTGAGGAGTCTTTGACCCTGATTTTCCTAGAATTGGGCACAGTACTCCTGGGAAGGATGTCTGCATGTCTGCTTTGCTCTTACAGTCTAGCACAAATTCACTTTTGTCCATCACTAGAAACAGGATAACAATTTAGATGGACTTTTAATATGTCCTGATGGGCTATTTTAATGTTATGCTCCTTAAAGTAATAAGCACACAGAAAAATACTTGAAATTAAGATTTTTCAAATCCAGATTTATCATTGCAGCAAAAGAATTACAAATGCAAAATGTAAAATGCTCTCTGCTCAGAGACTTCCAGGATTTGGCGTAATTTTTGCTTCAGATGTTTTATTTTTCCAAATACATTTAAAACATACCTACTTACTGACTGGGGAGAAATTTGCAAGCTGGATGATCAGCCACATAAGCCTGGGTTTCTGTTTTAGACAAAATCAGTACCAATGTCTTAAAGTGCAGGAGAAGAGAGCACCCAGTTCAGTCTTTCATATTTCAGATTACGTTTTGTCTCTATTCTATAAAACCAAGTGGTATTGGGCACGCATTATGACTTCAAGTATAAGATTAAGACACGGTTTCACCTTTGGAAATAATGGGGCTATCTTCATTATTTTGCCTTCCAATGCTAATTGTTCTCATTAACTTAATTAACTTAAGTCATTCAGACAGCTATAAGGTATTTTATTTTGCTTTCTGAGATGAAGTCTGGCCTAGTAAAATGTCAAAGTAACATCTTCATATTTCTCACTTACAAATTAAAATATGTTAAAATAGCCCTGGACTCCAATAAAGCTGCACCTCATTAAAATACATAATACTAGAAGCATCACAACTCTCTTGCACTTTTGCCATGTGCGCTCTCATACAACATAGTTCATTTGACGCAAAATTTGCAGGATTGCTTTTCCAGCTCTACACTTTACCATCATTCAATCAGAAGATGATAGTTCATTTTTCATATCGTACAGAACAAACTTTAGCTGCAAGCTTCGTTTTAAAAGGGGCCATGACACTGGAAGGTGGAAATAGATCATCTAGGTACTTATGAAAATAATTAATCATTAAAATGACAGGTTTCTAGGACCTTATGCAAAGTGCAGTATTGCTTACAAATCCTAGCAGTTGGTCATACATCACTTCTCCAATTAGTGTAACTTTTTCATACTGTTTTCCACATTTTCACCTCTGTATTATATCTCTGTTGTAGCTGTGTCAATGAAATTATTATTTTTTCTTAATTCATGTACTTGCAACAAAGGATAAGTTTTTGGGTATTTCGTTTCTGATTAGAACTATTACTTTCTCATCTAGCTCTCAAATGCAAAATTTTTTTTTGTGCTTCTGAGTAAATSCAAAATTTGTTTATTTAAAATTAGAATTCAATGTAGATTATATTTTTAAAATTAACTTTTTGTTTCTTAAATTAAATGAGCTATGTGATTTCATGAAAACAATGGAAAGCAAACAATTTTGGCTAAAATTATGAATTGTACAGCTTCTAAATTATTCTAAATATTGATCATCTTATTTCTTCATATTTAGGCCATTGACAGCACACAAAGAAGTTTTACTGAAAAGTAATTTTATTACAGCTACTATTGTGATGGGGAAATACCACAGTGTGACACATTTGTTCAATTTTTATTGTGTGAAAAATATAGATGAATATTGATTTTTAATGGTGATTACTACTGTGATCTATGATGATGCTTCAAAAATCTTCCATGCTTTTTTGCTTGCTGCTATGTCTTTAAACTTACTTCCTATGTGGGCAAGCAGGCTACTCAGAAGCTTCTTTCAAGAAAAATAATTGATATTTATATATAAATTTATATACATATTTTTTTCCATGTGCCAGTAAACGCATATCATAGCAGAAGGCTTTCCAGTATGGACTTGATGGATGATAGACACATTACCCCAGAAGGGTGTATGCAATGTAAGTCTTCACCTTTTGGAAATATTGTTGAAGGAAAATACTCACAAAAATACTGCAGATAACTATGTAAAAACTAGAAGAAAGTCTTTCTTCTGGTTTCCAGAATAAAATATATCTGAAATATGCACTGAGAAGTGATAAGCACATCTAAAAGATTTAATTAAAGCTCTCGGGAATAAAGAAAAGAGCTACTGACACAGAAACTGTCATGACAAATTGTCTGTGGAAGGATCTTTACGACCAGAAAATGCACAGTTGACTACAGAACATGTTTTAAAACTCTTATTGAAGACAATTAGCTAATCTGAGCCTTGATACATATTCATAATATTCGGTATGAGGTCACTCACTGTGATATGTTCAGAAAAGCTGAATTTAAAAATGATTTGTAAAAAGAAGCACTTTCATTCATAATTGATATGTAACCAGGGTAGATCTTAAATTTTTTTTTAAGTTACATTCGAAAATTATAATTTTTAGTATTAGCAGTAGAGCACTTGGCTGGTTAATTACCAAGTTAATAATTCCATTAATCATTCTACAAATGATATTTGTATTTAGTGACAGAACAATTTCAGGAAAGATCAATGACTCATTTTAAGAACAATTATGGTAATATTCTGCCTTTTCTGAATTCTATATTTTACAAAGTCATCCATTACTTCTCGTTAGCTCTCAGAATGATATCCATTGTTTATCTCTACTCTTTATAATAACCATTGAGTAAATTCAATCCCATGGAAAAAAATGAGTTATTCCTATTGATCAGGAGCTTATGCAAAAAAGTAAAAATCACATATTGAATGTAATTGCTTGTTCTCTTTAAAATATTAGCGAGTTTACAAATACACTAATGACCTAATCACTTATAAATAGTAAAGCAAAATAAAGAGGATCCACTTGTGTATGGTGCATATGTACTGCTTTCTCCCTTCCCCCCACTATCTCTCTCCCCCTGCTTATAGAAAGATGTCAAAAAGTCTGTGATTAGAGGGGTTTATAYTCAGATAAGATAAAAAATGTGTCCAGAAGAAGATACTGTAACAAAACATTCTCTGTAGCCAAGTAGATGAGCATACAAATATTACAGATATCAGAGATAATTAGCATAACAGAATAATATCCTCGTATATTAAATTTATCTAAACTCAAAGAAGTGATGTGTGTGTAGTACACACTAAAGTATTTTTTTTTAAAAAAAAACAGATTTGGATAATCAGATTCCTGAATCTTTATTCTAAAATAGAAAGTTACCTCTGCGCTGAAATAGCTCATGTGCTAAATAAAATATTTATTTTAGTTCTTTTAATCCCACATAATAAAAAGCTACTATTCTTCAAAAAAGATGGAGATACTGACTAGCTTAATAKCTTAATCAGATCAGTCATTCTGAAAAGTCAAGTTCATCTTTGGCTCCTCCCTTGCTCTTGGAAGCAATAGACTGCTCCTGACCCATTTCGGTTTTAAATCAAATTCCTAATTTGTACCAGACACAAAAAATAGACCAAGACAAAACTCTCCACAACCATACTGAGGAAAGGGAAAAGACAGTATTGCAAAAGCCACCCTCCCTCAACACGGTGCAGGGGCAGGAAGAGTGAAAAAGTTGAGTGKTGGAGGAAAACTATCAGGGAAATGTAAGACTTATGGATATACCATCCTATTGTTTATTGATACAAAATCTATAAAGGTTGCAAAATCAAAAACTGGAAAGGCTAAAAAAGCCAGAATTAAGGTCCCTGGAATTTTGGTACACCCTTCTGTACAAAAGAGTGGTCCACCACTCTTACATCCATGGTTTAGGATTATTTCCCCTTTTCCACGTGTCCTGCTAACTGCCCTTCCTTTTCCCGCTTTCCTTCGTTTCCACTCCCTTCTGTCAGYTGCTTCTTTTTCCCTTCTTATTTTGCACCCATATCGAACTCCTCCATTTGGCATTGTGTCAGCTTCGGCTCCGCTCTTCTTTGCCAGATGAGGTTGGCAGGGGCTGGAAATGCATGGCAAAGTCTGCCCCATCCCATGTCCCACATCCTGCATCCGGTATTTGCTTCCACACTTCATCTGCTGCTGGCAGGAGCACATGCAGTAAAAGATGTATTAATTACCTTGTCCCTCAGGACTGATGCACACGGAGAACATGTAGAATCAATGAAGAATTTAGCTGTAAAGCTCTAGTAAATCTCTGTTGAATAYAGGGAAGAGATATCTAAAGGCTTCATCAGCATGGTCAGGTTTTCATGGGAAAGGCAAGATATATGCCTGACAGCAGAAAAATCATTCAGAAATTATTTTATCAGATGTAAAACTGTTTTTTCYCCTGATTTCTTTCTTGGAGATTGCCAAGCCATTTATGTCAGCTCAATGCACACACACACACACGCACACATGCACACAYGCACACACAAAAGACAAAAGGTTTGAACTGTTAAGGACAACCTTACTTCTCATTATTGGAACCAGGTGCAATGGCTGTTATAARGATAAGCTGTTTCGTAAGCACACCAGTACAAAAATAATGTTTTTTTCTTTATACAAGCAGCAGTAGGATAATTTGAAAATAKAATAGTCTACCTTATACGGGTCTGATCCATCCAGCACTCTGAATATCAAGATTTGTCTCTCCTGTTGTCTACGAGCTTTTAATTCATGCTATCCTGCTACTCTTTTCAACATTTATGAGTACAGTTTTACTGATGTCGACAGGGGACTTGTGCAACTCTCTTTGTTACCAGGAAGTTCCTTTCTAATCTACTAAACACAGAGATAAAACTGTACTCCTCACACAGCTGTATTTTTCATTAATTTTAGAGAACTGCAGGTTTCTTAATAGCCTCTGTGGTTTCCTCTGGCTTAAAGTCTAAAGTGATCAAAGGACATGAAAATCTTGGCATCCTTCCTGTGTGACTTGCAGGAGAGGAGGACATGAAGCTATGACATCCTTTCCAGCGTGTAATAAAAATCACTRTTATATGGTCACTGATGAAATTAGAAGGGAAAGCACTGAGACAATGGCAATGYTGATTCATGGATTTCAAAGGAAAGAAACAGATCTTGAAAGGGAAAGCTCAGCATTTTCTTCCTGATCCTGTTCTAAAAACAAATCCGCAATCTGAAATATAACCTTCCAYGTTTATATTCTATATTGTATCATAGCACGCTTTTGGGCACCATTCAAATTCATTTTAGTTTTATCTGGTTTGGTTCACTTTGGTTTCCTTCTTTCTCTGCCATTGCCTACTACCTATAAGTACATTGGAAATACACTAGAAGAACAGCTTGTGAGAAAGCAGCATCRAAGGACAAATGAGTCAAGAGGCTGAAGTTCAAAAGGGATGAGACTGAAAGATGGGCCAATCAAAGTGGYGTGGACTTGCCAGCAAGCTGCTGAACTCTCAGTCAAAACTAACCAACTAAAAATGACGACGTGTTTGAGGAAGAGCACTCYGGTGCAAATGAGGTGGGAGAAAGCATGGGATGATTTGGCTCTCTTTTCCCTCTAGGTTCTAATTGGCAGTAATAATACTATTGTAGCAATTTAAATGAACACAGCACATTGAGAAGGTATCAATTTAATCTCTTTTCTTAAACTACAGAATAAACTCTAGAGATAGCACTAAGGGAAAATGTATAAAGCTGAAGGTACATGTGTCTTCCAGAAAAATTGTCTGGTTTTCCTCCACCATTTTAAGTTTTAATATACTTTTACTGAATTTTTCAGAAGACATTCACCAGGACAGAAATCTGGSGATAGCAATAGGGCTATGTGGAAAAGAGTTGACAGCAATCTGTGCTGCCTGTACACATTCTGTATTCACCTTAGTGAATTAGTAACAGGCAAACATGCTGGTTGTAGTCATAACAATGTTGCCTAAAAGACAAATGTCACTGTTGAAGACTTGAGATCTATGGTTAGTAACAACGAGGCACTCTAAAATACTTGATCCTCTATATTAAAATGGTGTCTCTCAGCTTTATGTCTAGGACTGTGCTTATAGAAGTTATTATCAAATAATATGGCTTTCATGCCATAGTTTCAGCTGTTCTATGCAAAAGTGAATTTATATCAGTTGAAACAGGATGACTCTTACCACCACGGTTAGTGTGGTCCCTTCCCAACCGTAACTCTTCTGACTCTTTCTGAGACTTATTTTCTTTTTGCGCTGACTGCAGATGTCACTAAGTGCTGGTACAAAGCCGAGCACCATCGCAGTGTGGAAGAGGAAGCACACACTACAACAGGAACGATTTTTGGTGCCTGCACAGGTGCCCGTAGAGTGTGCACRGTGGGATGGAAAGGGGGATGCTCACCAGCCAAAAAGCATCAATACTGCTACTGAGTTAAAATAAACTTAAAATTAATAAACTAATTAAAACTTATAATTCAAAAGYTGAACATAAGCTTTCTATCCCCTGAACACTAAAGCTTAAAAAAATCCCACCATAGGATTTAGGAGGTTTAGACATCCTTCCCAAATGCTTTGTTTGCATATGCTGACTCAGTCTTGTTATCCACGCAAATGTCCGATCTCTTTTAAGTCTTGCTATTGCATTTGACAGTTTATCCTTCAGCATCAGCTCTGCCACAYGCTTGAAAAATGCCTCCTGGTGATGTAAGCCTGCAAACTATAACACCAACATCTGTTGTTTACAACGTAGGTTAGATGTCATTAAGATGCTAGAAACTCAGTGAATAGCATTATATAATATAGCTTTATTCTTTAGTTCTACATTGATATGAATGTGTTCCAGAAAGTGATTTTTGCATTCCTGATACCAAGGCTTTGCTACTAAAATGTTATCCTTGTTCTTATAATTATTATTTCGCTCCTTGTTCATTTTATCCTCTGTTGTACAGCTGTATTAACACTGGAATGCTTATGCCATTCCGTCATGTTTCCAGGTACTTTGAGCTTCTATTTTTAATGCAGATGTTTCAACAACTCCAGACTATGTCCATTATTCACAGTTGCTGTGTTGCAAATGACAACAGCTATCATCTAAGTTGAAATCAAAGCAAAACCACAAAATCCTAAACAGCAACAAATAACAATTTAGACACATTATGGGTCTTAATCTCTGGACAGAAATGCTGTTATTTCTCACACTGCTTCTATGTTCATGAAAATGCCACTTCTTACTGTTTGAGAATACAGGATTAAATTACTTTATAATGCACCCCAGAATGATGTCTGTGTGCCCTCACTACAGTGAAGTAGTACTTTGACATTTCATTCTATAAAAAACAAGCAAAGGATGGCTACATTCAGGACTGATAAGTGCTGAGATACAGTACATAGCATAAATCACTCTTCTATAATTTCTGTGRGGGCAGCCCTACAGTGCTCAGCCAGCATTCTCCTGCTCTTTCTGCATTACAGCTTGCTGTTCCCTCACACATATACTTCTCACCTACCAAATACAACATACAGTAGCCTGTTTGTAGTGTTTGCTTGCTTGCTTTTTCCTTTGCTGAACTCTATAATGCTATTTAATGTTTGCTTGTTCCAGCTGAGTATTTCCAAATATGTCCAGAAAAGCACTGTCTACACTAATAGTCCTTTTACGTCAAGTGTAACTGGCTATGTCATTAATGGAGGCTAGGAGTAAGATCAAATTCTGAATATGGAAAACAATTCCTTTTTCATCGCTAATKCATTAGATGCTAATTAATGTAGACAAAAGTTTRGGATAATTAGAATAAAGGGACTGTAGTCAAAACAGACAAAACTGGAAGCAAACTACCAACATTCAGCAGACAAAATTGCATCTCCGTATCCTACAACTCTACATTTGTGTACCTATACAGAAGTTGTATCTCTTCTCTAGTTTGTGGAGGATTTTTAGCACAGCTCAAAATTGCTGCTGCATTTTGATAGATGCATCTATTTTGGACAGGTTCCTAATTTATTTTTGTCTTCTATGAATCAATTGCAAATTTTAATAACTCAGTCCTATTAATTTTCTGGTGGAATAAGTACAAGCAAATACATTAAAAAATACAGAAGTGTATTGATTTCAGAATATGAGCTCATTCTAAATTTTTAAAATAAGATTGTTAGAGTCCTACTGTGCCAAGCTACAAAATGGCAGAAGCAGGTGATGAGCGTGGCTTTTCCGCTAACAACTTTAAGACAACTCATTTTCCTTCATGTGCTTTCTTTTCTTTYGTCTGAGATGGGAAGAAGAAAGGATTATTTTCTTAGTTTGTCTTCAGCCCAGAAGATTTTTGCAGAGGGTGTGAACATTTTTTTATTAACACTGCTTATAGCAGTCTGCCTGCAGCTGCAATAAAAGACCAAAAGACCCTTCACTGAAGAAAGGAAAATTTCAAAGGAGATATAAGAAAATTAGTCTCAAATACTAGCAGTGGTCATATCAATTCTATTTATAATTGTTAATATCCTARCCAATAGATCTTGTTTAGTTTTACAAATACAATTTCACAGTAAGTGTGACATGAAACTTCAGTGTATGCTCTGGGGAAAGACACAGCAAGGAAAAAAGGGTCACTAAGAACRAAGAAACACGCAGGGAGGGCACCATGGAGACCCCCAAATGCTTTCAAAGATGAATTCCCAGACCCAGAAAAGTATTTGCACAACATAAAGGTAGTATAACAAAAATAAGTTAACAGAGACTAGCTGAGATGGTGGTGGAGGAACAGGGCAAAAAGTGGACAAAGCTTTTCTAGGATCCCAGTATGATCAGGAAGAAAACAAATAATGAATGAGACTTTGCTGTCAAGGTTTATTCTCACACCCTAGGAGCACTGCTGTTGTTGAACCAGTGCAATGAACTTAAMACAAAATGGGCTCCCGTGGGAAGCTGGATTTTTTTGTTTTGTTTTGTTTTTYAAAGACAAGAAGCAGAATAGTAAAATATGTGTTGGAAAGCTGAGGGCTCTGGCATCCAAACTGACATTAGAGGTTTTAAAGACATGATTAGTTGCAGAGCACACGACTGCAGTGTACAGGACAAACAGTACAGATTCTGCAGAGTGACAGCCCTGCACATAAWGTTTCCATATAAAACTGCACAGTCTGAGGAAAGGCAATTTGGTGCAAGCTCACAGGCTTCACTTAGCACATAAGAGACAGAGCACATATGGACCAAACTAAAATGCAGATATCATGACCACATGARTATAATAAGGAGAGCAACAAGGAAAAGAAAGAAAATATCTGGCATATAGACAACTTGCAGTGAACAGGGTAAAAAATTGGAAGCCATTCTTGTCCCAGTAGAGGTTTTCCTCCTTTCTGGAAACTATAGTCACAAAAATTGGAATATGTGTAGAGTGACTTAACATAAGATGAATGATATACAGGAACTATGGAAGAAAACTAAGCACTATTCAGCAGACAAAATTGCATCTCCATATCCTACAACTTTACATTTGTGTATCTATACAGAATTTATTTCTCTTTTCTCGATTGTGAAGGATATTTTGCACAGCTCCAGACTGGTGCTGCATATGATCAGTGATCACATAAGACTTTCCCTAAAACGCTGACCACTGGGGACTTGACACAGAGATGCCCGAGTAGTTCTACTATGCCAGTTGTGTTTGTAAATAATGGATATGGATATGGTCTAATGAGGTTTATGATTTGAACAATATTTTCCCCATCCACGCTTAGCTGAAACTTGGGGAATCTTAAGGCAGATAATACAAAGAGAACCAGTGTAGCAGTTAAAAATTAGAGATTTTGAAGAATGAAGAAAACAGTAAGACTTGCTCCATGTGGAGCAGAGCAAGACTCCCCAGTCCAGTCAATGTGGACATATAAAGGGGGAGCAGGGAGAGAAAGAGCTCTTGGCTGTGCTTTTTTTGCACGRCCTGTTTCACCAGTTTGTCTTCGGCCGTACAGCAGATGTGCAGTCTGAGCCGCGGCTATGAGAATATATCATGAAGACGGCGCAGCTGAACGTCATGCCCATCTAACTGCAGCCAGCTAGCGCAGAGCTAGCTCYGTAAGGTGCGAATAAGGCACAGCCCCGGGAAAGCAGCACTGCTGCCAGATGCAGTAACCAATTTCAGAGCACCCACAGACCAAAAGAATCAGACAGTATTTCCAAAATATAGGAACGTTTAAAAAAATAAAAATAAAAAGGTGCCATACCTGCTTGAGAAGCCAAACTTAAACTGTACACGGATCTGAGATAGGCGCTCACCGTGACACTGTACTTTGTGTGATGCTCAGAAAGTGCCCGGTGATGCTACTTTCYGACCGCCCAGTCTCTGAACGTGTATGGATCAGAATATAATAATATAATAAAGTCAAAGAATAAAAGTAAGGTTTTAATATAYCATATTTGTCACTTCTGTACTTGTTTTCTCTTTCAACAGTTAATTTATGCAATGACGCATGGACCTGGAATAAAGGTCTGCATTAAACACAAGGCACATAGATCTTGCAATGACACAGTTAGTAAAGGAATATGCAAGAAAAGATTRATTATAAAGCACTAACATGTTAACAGTTCCATTGTATGATCATATCTATTATGGAAAAATGTTAACGAGTAATTACATTTATGTACTATTTTCCTCATAGCTTATCAGTTCCATGCAATTGTAAATATAATTTAGACAATTTTCTCAGAGAAATATTCTCTGAGATACATTTAGTTTAGCCTCCAGGGATTTAGTTTATGTACACTTGTTATATATCTGTAGAAAAATCTAAAATGAATGATGTCTCATCAAGATTAATTAAAGAAACTTTAATAAGCAAGAGCTCCTTTCAACAGGTTTCACACTGCAGCTAACACATTATTGATTTAGAAGACAGCTATTTAAAGATTTACCCACATATTGCCATGGAGGACTTGGAATAGTTCATGTCACAATTAAAGGAATACAAAAATGTTCTGATAATTTGAAGAGAAATATTGTTGGAAAACTACTGACAGTGCAATGGCCAAGAATCATTAACAATCTGGTACTTATTTTTGAACAGGTGTACAATTTAATTATGAAAGCCAATGGGCAATATTAATGCCAATTTCAGAGAAGCAGAACACTGCTGGAGCTTCTGAGCCAACAAGTGAATAAATATCTCATTTCAGTCAGACAATCTAGGATAATCAGGGGTAGTCAACAGTCCTATGGAAAATACTGCAGGCAAGAAAAAAAAAATGGTACTCTGTGGTAAAAATAAGCAGTACTTGTCATACCAACACATTCCTGCCAGAGTGTTTTGCCCTTCATTAGCCCATGAGACAATTCCAGATCTCATGCAGAATTACAAAGGGCAAGATCTAAACAGAAAAGATGCAAGTAATTACTACACACAATTATTTGGATCCTTTCCCCTTTTTATTTAATTATATTAAATGACGTGCTTCTACAAATTTTGATTTAGAATAGTTTCTTCAGGAAATCAAATATATGATCCTAGTTTCTTAAAAAAAAAAAAAATCAAATGCCAGAATGAAATACCTTTTTACATGTAAAGTATTTTAATTAATTGAATTTTTTTRCATTATACAAAATATATTTTTGTTTAATTCCAGTACAAATTCTGTTAGTATTCTTGGACAATATTAATAACAAAAAGAAGTATTCCCTTTGTAATATTAAAAAATGAATAAGAATTTTAAATTATTTCTTCTGGAAAAGAAGATCTCATTCTAACAGATTCTTCCATCCCAACTTTTTTAAGTTTCTAAAATTTCAAAATTATTGTATTCATAATACACATTGCTTACAAATAATCTTATTCTGATTTTTTTATATGAAATTTAAAAACAAAAAGAACCTACTCTAGTCTACACTCATATATCAAAGTCTAAAACCACTGTTTGTTAGGAGAATAATTTAGCTTTCTTATTCATGTCCACAGTACTGAAATAAATTTTCGTCCAGGGGTTCTGAAATGAAGAATTTTCCTCAAATTTCCCTTGGTCAAATTTTATAGTCATTTGTACCAGAAAGCCTTACTGGTATTTTGGGTGTCTTACAGCATGAGAATAACCTTAATTTGCTCCTTTTGCCAGACTGTGATATTTATATCTGCAATATGCATAAAACATACGAAAAATTGAAGTTAAATTTAAATAAATTGAATCTAAAAGTCTTGTTTTGGATTTTTTACTTAACATGAAATATAAAGCCTGTGGCATTTAGTGCATGGGTGAGGTGCAATGAGTTTCAGTAACCAGCCGTGCCGGTGGCTCTACGTAGGTCAGTGTTCTGCGACCCGCGGAGGAAGCGTTACGTAGTCTGCGGAGTTAGGTACGCGCTGATTTACAGCCTGCTCCTCCTGCTGCTGCTGCCACAGTTGGAAAAAGCAGTATTGAGGCTGGCGACCCCTTTCCTTAAAAAGGAAAGGAGGGAAAGAGAGGGAATGGGGGGATAAGAAACAGAGGGGAAAGAGGGGAAGAGGAAGGAAGGGGGAAGAGAGCAAAGGAGTGGGAAGATAGCAAGAAAAAGGAGATAAGAATGAGAAAGAGGAAAAGAGTATGAGAGAGAGCATAAGGGAGAGATAGAAATGAGCTAATGGCAGTTTTATCCTAGCACCTCTCCATTTTTGTAATCTTATTTTTATCTGGCCRAAGTAGGACTTTCAGGACACTGAAAATACAGTTATCCCCTAAATCTTTGGCTGGAGCACCCCATCACTTGTAATTTATGTAGTGGGTGTGAAACATACTGCATCATGAATATACTGCTCTTCTAATTAAAAAAAAAATCTTTAAAAAGTATTTAAGCAGATGCTTGTTTTAACAGTATCACACACTACTCATTTAAAAAAAAATTAGTTCTGTGCACTATACCATCAAGATATTTCTAGAAACTTTAGATGACWACTGGCAGATTAAAGAACAAAGGATTTTTAGGTGTGCCAAGGGTTTTGTTATCTTAAGCTGCTTTTCTTAAGAGATGCAAATTTTCCTAAATAACTGAGAGATAGTTTATAATCTCTGTCTAACACAGTGTGCTAGAATGGTCCTTAACTATGAACTAACCCTTATTTGCTCCTTACATGGAGCAAAAAACTTTCTCGTAGAAGTTTGTTACTCTTTTTCCATTAATGAATAACTCAGGTGGATAAGTGCACAGAGAGGTGCAGAAAACAAAGTAAAACCTCTAAACAGGTTAGCAAAGAATCTAAATTATATTTGAATCATTTTTTCCATAATATATGATATGCAGGACTTACTTTACTCTCATATTTCAGAAAAATGGATTATTCTCTTAAATTGCTGAGCTTCTAAGAAATATAAACTTCAAGCAACAACACTGTGATTGTCTCCTAAACTCAAGATAGCATTACTATAATTTTTAAACACATTTTTTTCGTACACAACAATTGTGCTAATAATAGGACCCTACACGTACCTATGCTTTATAAGAAAAACAGATATTTTGGAGAGAGAGAAAGAAAAAAAAAGACCAGGCTATTTCCATTACTACCCAGTTATTGTTTATATGAAAACAGAGAGACTACACCCATTAAGTACTATTAAGTTGATGAGTTCAGCAAAGTCTGATCTATCAAAAAAGTACAAATCCTGCTCTTTCTACCCTTTCCTTCCTCAATCACTTAATATCTACTGCAATTTAATATTCCATCAGACATAGCCTATGTGCTCTGGGTACCTTGCATTTCTTGACTATTCTAATCTCTATGAATTCATTTGGCAATATGMAAAAGACAGTAAAATCCAGCCTAAGCATCTCTTTATATAGACTATTCTGTAAGTAACTTCATAAGTTGCTTAATTGCAATGTTTCTTTCTTTTGTAGAGTGGCTGTGACTACTTTTTAACCTTTGTGTTTCCCAATGTAATTTGTGTGCTATAGTGAAGTCTGTTCAAAATGTTTTTTTAAGCTTGAATAAGGACTTGTTTGCAGATTTTCTTTGCGTTTCTACAGACTCTCAAATGAATCGTGACTTTCTTCAATGGCTCTTTTTAAAAGGGTTTACCTCTAACTTTAATCTTTAGGTCAAGAACTTATCACACTGATTATTCATATTAGTCCTGATTACAAATTCAAATAAGCAATTAGAAAGTTTTTTGGGAGCATAAGCCACGTCATAAGGTGAAGTCAATAGCAGAAGTAAGTTAAGGTGCCTGCAACATGCTCTTGTTTCGTCTTATAAGGTAAAACAACACAACAAATACAAAAACCTATTTCTGTGATGTGATGCAAATATACTTCAACAACATTAGAAATAAAAAAAGTTGGGGTTTTGTTGCTGCTCTTTCTGCTACATAAAAACTAACAAAAGAGATGTGAAACAAAGCCAGCAGTCCAGCTAATCCAAAACGTTTAGCTCTGAAGAAGGCATTCTCAACTATAACAACTTAATTAGCCAGTCTTGCAGTTTAATATGTAAACACAGCTATTATAGTAGAATAGAAGAAAGAAAGTAAATAAACCCAAAGCTCAGCCTTCTCACTCAACAGGCTGAGTGGTGTCACTCCTGACAGTAATTATATGGTGCTCTGTTACAGACAGAATACAAATGCAAATAAATTTGCATTTAGTCGATATTTGTCAATTATAAAGAAAACAAAAGAAAACAAAGAAAAAGCAACCATAATTTTGAACCATACACTTTAATCATTGTTTACATTACACATTTGCAGTTCATATTAATTTTAAAGAACTGTATAGATTCCCATTCAGCAAAATTCTAATTTTTTWAAAACTAAAATAATTGTATGTATGCATGTACATATATACATATACGTATACTTTGATAATGTACAAGCATACCTAGTGACCTCCAGCATACAAATGTGCATCACTCTGGAGCTTATAAAATAGTAGTGGAAAATCACAAGGACCTAAGTCAATGCTAACTGAAAATGCAAGAATAACTGATTTTTTTTGCAAGTCACAAAACTACCTGCCCACTGTCTGAGAGTCTTTAATGTGTACATACGATATCATAGTCCAAGAGAGCTAAAGATTTGACTGTTCATGTCTGAAATTACACTTTTTTATATTCTCATGGATTTTCTGTTTGTCCAAACTGTTACCTCTGTATCAGGACTAGGAAAACCATTGCTACTTTCTGATGAGACTGTGTATCCGTACTATGTGATACCTGGTGGGGATGGTCCGTGTTGTAACTTTTGGTGCTTAGAACAATACTGCTGTGTTAAGCGGGATACAAATAAGTAACTAACAAGGTCTTGGAAATCTGTGAGAAAGAACAACGGTTGGTTGCATATAGATTCTGCGGCTTCCAGCCACAGAATAACCATGAGAAGCAGTCAACATGAAGGACCAAAGTTGAAGAGTAATGAAATAGCGACCCCCAAAGTCAAATGTGGCCCCCAAAATGAGTCTGCACGCGTGCGCAGTATCATAGCCCAGTTATGCAGCCAGGGCGGAGTTGGGCTAGACTCCCCGCAGTTGTTGGCCCCAGGTGCCGGGACTCCCGCCTACTGCGAGTAATCATAAATGCCAGAGTTTTTCCAAAGGAGAAGAGGCTGCTACACAGCAGAGGACCACGTTGCCTCCTCGGGGATGCCCGGAAAGATCGTGCCTGCTGACTCTCATCATGCAGACRATCGGGACAAGCACTGAGGTGGTCCTTCTCGAGATTACYRTCGGTCTGTTYGTAAGCATCTACTAATAAACTGCTTGCTACTGTAGAGYGTTTGCATGTGTGTGAGAGTTTGTACTGGCTTGCCAAACTGGACATTTGGCCCCTGGGAATCTAAGTGGAACAGACTTCCACAGAAAACATATGTTAAAAAAAAAAAAAGAAAAAAAGATACAAAAGCTTACTATATTGTGAATGTTTAAGAAATCTCTTTAGCTGTTGGAACAGAATGAAAACTATGACAAGGTTAATCTATGTTATAGGTAAGACCTATCCAAATGAATTACRTCATCTTATCTAATTTTAGGATGTACACTGAATGCACGTAATCTAATGCTGAAGGATATATCATCTTGTATTCCTATAACACGGTCTGTAGGGAGTGAGCCTTGAGTTCCTAAAAACCTCTAGCCATTGATCGTTCTGAAATCTGTGCACATTTTAAAACATGGTGTCATTTGCAATGCAGCTCAGATGTAATRTGAAGACCATGTTTTTAATAGCCATAACTATGAATGCCTGATAATTATTAAGTGTACTTTCCTTCTTCCATCATCTAATTTCCTACTGGTGACAGGACAGAAACCACTCAGTTCATTTTTAGGTCAGTAACTCTGAAATCAAAAGCTCAGGAGCTGAATTACCTCTTGCCCACATATCAATCAAAATTAATCAGAGGCAAAAATTGTTGATAGATTTGACCATTTAAATGATATGAAAGCACTTGGCCTGTATAGCAAGTTTTTCCACATGTAATCTATTACTTTTTTCTTTACATCTTATGCAAGTATCACCAATATTATTTTTCTAATGGCTAAAATGAAGGGGGTTTGAAGATGTACTGCTTTAAGAAAAGGTGCGAAACGGAAAGGGAGACCACAATTTAATCAYCATTCACTAAAGAAAGGTTACGGGCTGGAATGTGATGCATTTCTTATCAGTTCCCACTCACAGTATTCCCTTATCTACAAAAAATCATGCTGGCAACTAATTTATGCACTACATCCAAACTTCTGACCAAATGGCTATTATAGAATATCAGTGTAAGAAAAAAACTTCTCTTTATTTATTCTATTGATTTCCTGCCAAATATATCCACTGAAGTAGAGCAGGTTTAAAAATAAACATGTACTTTTTTTTTATGATTCAAAAATACCACCAGTGAGCATTTATGATATTTGCAACATTATTACAACCACATTTTACAAAATAAGACATCTTCTGTACTGGAATWATCACTGAATATGATTCAGCCAAAAGGAAATGTTCTCATAGAACTGAGGGAGGAGATATGCTCTGAAGCAGGGGCTCCAATATCTGCTTTTCAGTTTTATAGCTAGAATAGCAAAGTGCTAATCTGAGTAAATCAAAGCAAGAACCCAGTCTGTGGTCTCCTGATGGGTATGGTAATCACTGAGCTGTTACAAGGTGATAGGAAAACATAAGAAATTTCAGAGAAAATTTTTTGTAGGAACAGATGTCTTTAGTTCATAATATTGAAAACAAAATTCAGTGAAAAACTTCTKTCCAGATCTCTTTGTAAAGATATAACTCTTATCTGACTAAAGTTGTGGTGKGAATAACATGATTGGCAAGAATATGCTGTACAACAGTGAACCTATGTCTACTGTAATATTGTCTGAGATGGTTATTAACAGATTATATTTGATTAGCAGTATTATTTATCTCAGACAGTGTATTTAGTCATACCTACTTCTAACCTGGGAAACAGTCCATAATACTTTTTTTGTTAGTGGTGTTAAAWGAAAATGCTTGCACTTTTTCTAAAAGACCTAATCTTGGACTAGGGTTTAGTGGGCAAATCAAATTCTCACTTTCCTTGAGCTAGTTAATCTACATTTTTGAGGTGCATTTTTATTCTTTGACCTATGAACAATTTCTCRGTACTTTTAGCTATGAACTGATATACTAAAATGCAACACTGTGAAAAAGTAGGTTATTCTAACTCCCCTTATAAATTCAGGGTGATGGAATCCCTTCATCAATCCTTTTTTCAATTCACACAGAGAAATCATAGTCTTCACATTAGTGGCTACCTTAATTAGATGAAGAATTGGGGTGGAAAAAGAAGGATTTCCCCTCACCTAGAGAGTTGGACATAATGTAGGAAAGACAGTGACTTCAGGATGCAGTGTAATAAAAAATAAATTGGAACTTAATTGTAATAGAAAGAACCATCTGAAAAATGATATAGTCAATATTTTGCTTGCCCTCTGATACAGGTGCTTCCACATTAGATTTCCATGTTAGAAAACTGTTAGCAATCTTATGCAGGGATACAATTAACATTGCGAGGCTAAATCTCCTATTCAATCAATACACAACATAACACTGAATCTGTTTAATATGTTCAAATATCATTCTGGTATCTGYTTTTCCCTGCCTCCTCCCAGAAGGCTAATTAGAAGATACTAGAAAATGCTTGTAGGTTTTCCTTTCATAGTCTTTCAACTTTCTCCACTTTGCAAGTGCAAACACTCAGTCTGAATTATTTAGATGACTGCCCGTGTTATAAATTAGAAATGCCCGAGAAAAGTAAGGTTATCAAGCTATGAATAAGATAGTAGCGTTGAAATATCTAGCTGGATGTAATATTTGGATGTCAGGTCTTCTCTACAGAAATGAATTGTTTTGAATATGAATATTGCTTAGTGGAAAAAAATGTATAGAACAGCTCCAATTTATTATTCATATAAGCCATGAAACACCATGTAACAGACCTTTTTTATTAGTATGAATTCTCATTAGACTACAAAATACACCTATGCACAAGCTCCACGAATTCCTGACTGATGGAAAAAAATGGGAAAAAATTATGTACTCTATTTTACTTTTATTTGACTGTGTATATCTCAGGTTCTTCTTCTCAGCAAGAATTTCCACCAGTCCAAATTTCATGCCATTACTTTATGTTCTGTGTATAGTCCCCACCTTGTGCTGTGCATTGTTCATTAAGTCATTAACTTTTATGTCAAAGAAATACAAAGAATAGCAATGGGACCTCAATTAGACATATATCATGTCCAGGTACTACATATCTAGATAAAAAGATTCTGTTTCTGTTCTCTGAAAATCTACAGGCCTAGTTTTGCTCAAAAAGTACAAGTGGATTTTGCAATTGTTGCAAAGTATAAARCTCCAGAAACTACATATTCAGAGATTGCTCTTTTGAATTCTCACTTCAAGAAAGACGACCTTGGTCGAAATCTGGCCCTACTGAACTCAATGACTTCAAAAGAAAAAGATTTCAGCCTCTATTTTAACAGAATTGATATTTCCCCATTAACTTGTCTTTCTTTCCTCAGGCTGGCAACTGGAACAAAAAATGTTCTTTTCATAACTCAAAATGCCTACATTCCCTACTTCCATTGATAAAAGACCTTTTTTTTTTTTTTTGGGGGGGGGGATCCTACATTTGCATTTAAATTGCTGCTGTGGAATATGGGAAACACATTACTATTTAATTTTTTTCTTTTATTAAAAACTTGTACTATCAATATTCAATTAGTGTGTTTCTTTCAGTATTAGCACAGCAGTACAGTGAGTTAATTAGTCATTTTAATAAAATGTGACTGTTCCTTAAAAGATAATTATTAAGTGGAAAATTATGGCTTATCAGCAAAATAGTAGCTTTTCCTCCTGAAAATAATTTTAATACTGATTTGTCTCTATAAAAGATCATTATATGCCTTTAATTTTCTCATATTTTTCCTTTGTTGTAATTTTTATGCTAAAATTGGACAACTTTTTTTTTTCCAAATTACTTTTTATGGTGTATTAAGAATTCTTAAGAGAAATAGTATTTTTACTTCAAAATTATGTATGCTCATTGAATGTTGATGTGAACACGTAGATTCAGCTTTATGAAACAACACAACTTACCTAAATTACCAGGTCAGTGCATGTATTAAGTGGAAATTTTTTTATCTTTCCAGTTCCTCACAAAACTTTACATGTGGGCTAGATCAGTCATTAGCTATTCTGATGAAAATTGTCTAGCATTAGGAAGGATCAATAGTTCAATAACAAATTCAAATTCCTCTGAAAATATGGCTGAGTGTTTTCCTTTCTTAATACTTACGTTTACAGGATTCCTTTTGTGCGTCTTTTTAAAAAGTGAGGTAGGGAAAAGCTATGACAATACTGAACAAATCATCACTGTTGCCATTTTCGTTTGCTCATCCTTAGTTTTATTGTAAATCTTACAGTTAGAGTATTAATATTCTAAAAATAGTTATTGGTTATTTTATGCTTGTATGAAGCAAGAAATCATTACTAAATAATAAAATACATATCTTGTTGACATAACCAAATTCCTTCCTCTCTTTACATTGTTTAGATTCTACTATATTCACAGTCTGAAAAAGGAATAAATTAAAAAAAGAAAAAAGATAGTTATTCTATCAAATAACTGCCTTTGCCTTTTTACTTTAATTTTAAGAAAGAAGTTTTAGAACTTCAATACCATCATTTTAATGATATTCCTTCTTTTTTTATTCCTATCTTTTTCCCTAAAAAAGCATTTTTCCTCTTTTTTTTCATTATTTTTTGTCTCTGGCATTTTCAGAAAGGACATCCACATCCACTTTCTGACAAACACTGGTACAAACAAAACTCATGATCATTTTGTTGTAAAATGAGCTAAGATATAAAATGTAAAGCCTAGTCAGTTCACTKGGCTTTAGAAAGTGTCCATATTTGCCAACCAGGTTGGCCATAAAGGTAGGCCTACAAACCCTACCATCCCCAACCTCATTACTAACCAGGTAACAGGGGTGGAAGACAACGTAATCTACAAAAGACAGAATATATCTGACAAATGTATATATTCTTCTATATTCCATATTTTGCAATAACAAAATGGGATACAACAAGATTTCAATGTAGCTAAAACATAGTTTATTATTCTTATAAAGAGGTTTAAAAATTGTGCTAAAATCAAAACATTTTAAATATGTAAAATGTGGTTCACTCCTCTCTACCATAAGAGTGTCAGCATTGTCTACTGGCCAGATTATTACCTTGTAAACAGATTCTCTCAGCCTAGCCATGATTTTTTTTTTCTTTAATACAAATGAGAGTTACATGTTAAATTGTTCATTTTTATCTATTTGCTCAACAGAAAACATAGCCAGACCTACCAAAAACCATTTTTAATGTATTGATTTTTTAAAAGATTAAGATGCATCAATAATTTAATTATAACCTAGCAATAGCTTGACATAAAGAGAAAATTTAATAATTTTACTGATGCTGTAATAAATTCCAAGCTTACAGAATATTTAGGTTTTTCAATATCTAGCTCTTACAGCATGCTTTCCTTATGGAAATTTAAATAAAAATGCTAAAGCAGTACTGAAAACTAATCTTTCCTGAACTATGAAAATATTTAAAGAAAAGAACATTATGTTATATGCCTTCTTAGTTCTAGCCAAAAGAAATTTGTTAATTTGCTTAACAGTAAGTATTAAGAAATCTTAGACACTATTCACAAAGTAAACAGAAGAAATTTTTTGAAAGGATCCTTTATGACCGGATGAGAAGAACAGATGGTAGGTGTGTACAGATGCTACTGAAGGCAGATGACGACTGCTCAGTTCAGGTCTTGAAGTAAACAATAATCTAATTACTGGCAATGGATTGTCATTATAATGAGAGTAAACAGTAAAATAAAACTGAAGCATATTCATTTTCAGGAGCAGATGCATGCTCTAATCAAGCTAAACAATACTAATTATTATATGTAAATTTGGATAGCATCAAGATATGACAAACTATAAATGGAATTGTTAGGATAACAGTTACAAAAAAAATTCCTCCCTTGATGTGCAGACAGGCAAAGATGCCATATGTTACAAAGAAAGGGCACAAAAATGTATAAATCAGAAAAGGCCCACATAAAGTAATAGGCATGACTATGGTATGGTGATATTCTAATGGGTGTGCTTACATATGAATAGGAAATATAAACTTTTGGTAAAGAGGACTGAAACAAGAATATCTGCCAGGAAAGAAGAGTGGAAAATTAATTTAATAACATCATGAATTAATCTATCACAGCATATCATTCTGGTGTATTTTTACAAAGCAAATAAACCACAAAGACTCAGAGACTAAAAAATCTAGAGAAAAATTTTAGACCAATATTAATAAATTGTTTCTAGCTAACTAATCTCACAATGGGTCAGTGCCCATTGCTTCTCTTGATAAAAACACAAGAAAATATTACCATTTTTAAAAATTAAAAAGTATAAATGAAGACCATTTAAAGAATCACTGTAAGAAAGAGAAGTTTTTCTTCTCTTCTTTCTAGCTAAGTATAAATGGTAGGATCAAGATTGATGACATTACTAGCCACAGCAGGATCCAAAAACTGTATTAGATTTCCAGATGAAACACAAAAGCTACGTAACACATTAGTTACAAAGCATTTAAAAWTTTTATTTCAGAAATAAGACAAGAGATATATCTGAAAAGGATATGTSATTTATAATTGTGCTTGTCCAGTCCAGAAAGACTACTTAAAGATGATGGCAAAATTAAAGGAAAAACTGTCTCTCAAATTTCTTCCTCAGGATACATAGCCCAAGAATTTAAGTGTATATTTGAATCTTTGATTTTATGACTTGTAATAATAAAGACTGTCACAAGTCTTTTACAGATGTTTAACATACCTCTGAAAGGTATGAAATTTAGTAGAGCCCAGTAAAGAGATTTATATTATTAATAGATCTGAATGCCGTCAACGGCATCCTCTGTTAGTGAACAGTATAAAATTCCTATTCAAAATTTGAAGGAAACGGCRTCTCCAAAAAGGATGAACAACAGTGTAAGGGAAGTTACAGGTCAGCAGAATAGTTAAAATAAAACTGTGGATTGATCACTTTACCTGAACTTCCAATTAATGTAGATGAAGGGAATAATGTAATCCTGGATACATACATACATACATATATATATATATATATATATATATATATATATAAAGTAGGAGAAGTCATTTTTAGGTAAGCAACTTTTAACTTGATAATTATTGGAATATTGTCTCCATTTCTGATATTAGGATCACAACTAGGATGTTGAAAATTGGAGAACATACATAAGAGAGTCATGAAAATGACTGGAGTATTTGGAAGGACTCAAGGAACAAAAATCAAAGGGCTGAAATGATTTATAATCTATAAGAATGTATGAACAGAAATGTGACTGTAGAAATTTTTTCAGTCAGGAAGATGAAGATACAACACAATATATCACTCATTGCAAGCTGCAATCTGACAAATTTGAAAGAAAATGTAGCTTTTTAATCAATAAGGTAATTTATCTCAGGAATAATTGGTAAAATTTGTTGAAAATTCATCAGTTTTTGATATTTATTTTTTCTTAATGAAGATTCACTTTTCTAAAGCATGAGTTAATTTTCAGAAGCTGTATGGCATATGCTTTGCAGCTTTCATTGATTTCAGCCATTTCATTCTAGCCCTACAACCAAAGGAAAAAATACGAACATCATCCTATGAGTTAAATCTTTAAACCATAGTCCATAAAATTTATAAGTTCTTTAAAATTTGAAAATATAAGTTTCATCCTTGCTTCTAACTCAGAACAGGCCACATGTGAGCCTCCATCTGCAAGTTCCAGGCCAACTTTGTGTACAAAGCTTATTAAAAGTACTACCCAGAGAGAGATACTTTCCTTCCTTTTCCCTCTAGGATGAAATAACCCCATGCACCAGTACAGGCTGGGGGCTGACCTGCTGGAGAGCAGATCTGTAGAGAAGGACCTGTGAGTGCTGGTGGATGACAAGTTTAACCATGGGCCAGCAGTGTGCCCTTGTGACCAGGAAGGCCGATGGTCTCCTGGGGTGCATTAGGAAGAGTGCTGTCAGCAGGTTGAGGGAGGTGATCCTGCCCCTCTACTCAGCCCTCGGGAGGCCTCATCTCAAGTCCTGTGTCCAGTTCTGAGCTCCTCAGTACAAGAGAGACATGGAGCTACTGAAGAGAGTCCAGTGAAGGGCTACAAAGATGATCAGAGGGCTGGAGCACCTGCCCTGTGAGGAACGGCTGCGAGAGCTGGGCCTCTTCAGCCTGGGGAAGAGAAGACTGAGGGGGGGATCTTATCAATGTGTACAAGTACCTGAAGGGAGGGTGTCAAGGGGACGAGGACAAACTCTTTTCAGTTGTCCTGTGTGACAGGACAAGAGGCAATGGGCAGAAATTGAACAACATGAAGTTCTGCCTGACCGTGAGGGGGAATTTCTTCCCCGTGAGAGTGACGGAGCACTGGACCAGGTTGCCCMGAGAGGTTGTGGAGTCTCCTTCTCTGGAGATCTTCAAAACCCACCTGGACGTGATCCTGTCCAACATGCTCTAGGCAACCCTGCCTGAGCAGGGAGGTTGGACTAGATGATCTCCAGAGGTCCCTTCCAGCCTTACCGATTCTGTGATTCTATGATTCATCTTTTGGAATAAATGTGAGATAAAAACAGAGTATCATAAGGCCATGAATAAATGTTGCACAATTGAATTAGTATTTCTTTTAAAAACCCTTCTTCCATATTCATGGAAGTAGTATAAGCAGAATGGACAAGAGAAGGAAAAATCTTGCTTTGAATGCTGCCTCTGTTGCATTTTCTCCATTAATTTGCCACACTTTAACTGACAGCAGCTATTGGCATAAAAATATAGCTAAGTATTACGTCAATCTCCTATCACTGTTTAATTCCCCATTTCTAAAAGCACCCATGCTTCTGAAAAATGAATACTATGTCATCCAGTTCTTTATTTTAGGCATCTCAGTAATAGCTTCTCATATTAATTTTGAATGTCAGTCTCTAATGAAGGGCAACTACTTTAAAATGGAAGAGTAAATATGTTTAGCTACGAAATTCATTTAAGCATTTTGCAGATGGAACATTTAGGCTTGGATCACAGGGAAAGAGTGCTGCAGTAAGCATCCATGGTTTGGTCAGCTGCAAAAATGATGCATGTTCATTTTGACTACAAGGTAATTGTTCTGTTTGGAAGATAAAGACTAATTTTTCTTTTCCCCTTGAGAGACTAATTCACTTTCATATGAGCCAAGAAGCTATATTGACCATAGATCAGTCTTGATCATGATATTATATATCTACYACCTTGCTTCAGCTTTAGTCCCTGCACATACACATCTTTCTCCTTTCCTCGGTGCTACAGATRAATATCTTCCTCTACTTCTCTGACCGTAACAGAAACAGTGTTAGTCCGAACCCCAAAAGGTGCCAGCATCAGATACCAGTTTCGAACAGTTTCTTATATTAAAGAGAACTTCTTATTTTACTCTCACATATTATGTAAATAGCAGAGCTGTCTCTTTCATTTTCTCAAAGATTTTCCTTCACCTTATAGGACTGGGCCTTGAAGCCCAACTCTAATTTATGCTTTCAATATTTTCAACAATCAATAGTTGCCATAATTAATTCCAATGAGAAAAAAGTTTATCAGAAATTTTATATAAAAGTTAAATAAATGCTCTTAGAAAATAAAATAAAGCATTATAAGAAGACATAAGTGGATTGAAAACCAAAGAAAAAATGAAAACAAAACCCATCACAGTTGGGGATTGAACTACAATTGACACAGTTTAAGGTAGTTCCTAAGCTAGGATAAAAACACATTACTCTGACTAACCCAATGGCATTATGCTTGTTTAAACCAGATATGAATTTGGTCATTTGTCTTTTACCGCTTTCCCATCTTTCAGTTTCCTCTTAAAAACTGAGCTTTGCTATATTACCACAGCAACTGTTGTAAATAGGTAGGTAGTTAGCATGTGAAAAGCAGACTTTGCTTGTCCCCTCAGACAATATTCTACCTCTCATTTTTTATCAGTAGTTAGCTTCCTGTCAGACGCTTGGTGTATGTCACGTTTAGGACAGGGACTGTCTTTCTGTGCTCACATGTAAAATTCCAATGAAACAGGTCACCTAGAGAAGCTGTGGAATCATTGTTGTTGGAGATATTCAGACACCGACTGGATATGGCACTGAATAACCAGGTCCATCTCTGAGGAGATAACCCCCTGCTTTGAGCACTGGGTTAGATAAGATACCTTCTACAGGTCTCCGCCAAACTAGGTTACTCCACATTTCTAAAATGGTATTGAACCTTGTCTAAAACATTCAAGACTGACTAAAACCCAAAATTTATTTTTTCAGCTTTTCCTTCTGCTAAAAAAGTAATGGTCGTTAATATTTGGAAAATACAGCATCTTCACTTTTTTATCAAAGGTTTTAATTTCAAATAAGACACAATATTTGACTCTACAACTAGGAATGTTACGTATGGTTCATACATTCATTATTTTCCTGTGCACATAACCAGACAATCTGACTCAGACTACAGGCTTTTAATGGTCTGATTTGAGCAAATATACTAGATTGATATTAAAAGAGAAGATTATTTGGATGATCATCTGCAGCTTAGTTATTGCTACAGATTTTAGCTTACGTATGATGAWGTTTGTAGGTTGAGACTCCAACAGTATCAGATTTGAGCCAAAATTTATCAGTCAAAATTAACTGTATTCGAACAATCCTGAAAACGTAATTTGATTATCTAAAATATACATGAGTTTCAGAACTTAAATTGTCTTGTTTATAAATTTCTGAAGGAGAGAGGATTTAGATTTTCAAAACCACAAAGCATGAACACGAATTTGCTTAAATAACATTTGTAAGTTACTGTGAATAACCAGATCTTCTTTTGTGCAAACTTAAAATCTGTACTATCTTTTAATAAATTTGTTAAGACTTGGAAAAACAGCAATAGAAACAGAATTTAAATAGAAAAAAGGTGACATATAATTTCAATAAAAGACAATGATCTTCTTTCAAAATCCTCCCAAAATTGTTGCCTTTTTTCGCCTCTCAAACCTTTAACCTAGAATGATTATTTAACTGTCAGTGTCTACACAAAAAAAGTCTCTGGACAATTTTTATTAAAAAAAAAAAAGATATGGAAACACTGATCATTCATCTTGATCAGTGGACGATTAAGTGAAAGGGACAACTTGCAYGAATAGGTATCATTCAATATGTAGGAGTTCACAATTTAGTCTCAGAGGTGTAATATACAGAGCATGGGACAATCTAAACAATCCCTTTTAGAACAGAATTGCATCTAAGATATTTACCCAGATTATGGCAACAGTAATGGGATTTTCTCAAAATTGCTCTGCTAGCATGCCCTCACATGTCATATATTCTGATAAGAGCACTAGCCCTAGGCTCCCTGCTGAGACTGCTAAAAAAAAAAAAAAAATTGGCAAATCGAATTACAGATTTTATGGATTAACTATTTGCCCAGAAGAAAAAAAAGTAGTTGATTTCAAAGCATTTTACATTACAATGTAAACATCTATCTGATGTTATTTTTATTACAAAAAAGGACATTTTGGTTACTGTCGTCAAATATGGATGAAGAAATGCTAATGAAAAATATTAATATACAACTGAGCAGAATGAAGGAACCAGAGTCTGTTTTTTTTTGACTAACTATGAAAAGGCAGAAATGGAGATATGCTCAGATAATAATGTTGTTTCCTGGGGGAAGATGCATATAAATATATGTATGTGTGTACACATATATATGTATGTGTGTGTGTGTGTGTATATTACTCATGAATTTAGTTTTGCATCTTTGTTTAGAAGATATGTTTAGAGGCTGCTTTGTATCAAAACAGTCAAATGCAAGGTACACTACCTAWCATAAATGAGAATAGCCCATTGCAAGATTAAGAGTGATGAATGCTGAAATAAAAAGGAAAAGGAAAATAGAGATCAAAAGATACCTGTTGCTCTCTGAAAGAGAACAGATCAAAGTGTAAGATTGGATTGTTCAGGTTGGGGAATAAAAAGATGTAGGAAAAAAAAAAAAAAAACAAGTAAATGAAGGATTTGGAAGAAGAGGAAATGGGAACTATTTGGTGTTAAACAGAAATGTTAAATAAAAGTCAGGAAAATACTCTCTCATGAGGAAGTGAAAATGAACATGCTATACATGAAGGAAGCAAGCTAATACAAGCCAAATAAAAGGACTGTTAAGAAATAAATTTGAATTATCCATGTTTCCATGTACCGGCCCTGAACTTGTATCCTAAAATGGTATTTCTAGTTTGATTCCAGGTTGCACATAATGTCTGGATCCAATTAGTCGAATATAATACCACTAGAATTTGGGGTGTTTAGAAGAAATGATGAACGAGGCTCTTCAGAAAAGGAAAATACTGATAAACAAGACTATTTTATGTAGTAACAGCAAAATACAGAAGTTATAGCAAAGAGAAATACAATTAAAATTTCTATTACTGCACATAAACAGTGGATCTACAGGTTTATACTGCCAAAATTTGTAGAGGCATAAAGCTGTGTACTGGAATAGACATGGTTTTCAAAGCAGTTAGAAACATTTTATCCTCACTAAATAGACACAAACAAAAAGTTTAATTTATCAGTGAACTAAGAATCTGATGCAGTGAATTCTCTGGACTAAAAATCCACTTTTTGGAAACATTATATCKTAGCACAAAGGAAAGCAAAAAACATAGATAACCGAGCTTTACCATATAGAACAAATACTGAACTTGAAAGTTCACAAGAGAAAGAGCAGTATGAACTTGCAAAAGTTTAGAAATATTTTGTTCAAATGGTTATGCCATAAAGGGCACAGCACCATTGGCTCTCTATGCAATGAGCAGATCTACATAAAACTAATGATCTACAAAAATTGAGGTTGGCAAGCTAAGATACTGTGAACAAGAGCTGAGCCTAGGCAATTAAATCCACAGTTTTTAATGCTTTATGAAGGATGTCCTTAAAAAAAAAAAAGTGATAATCCTAAAGTAGAGATCATAGAGATCAATACTACAAGAGGGGAATAACTTCCTCCCACCCTAAACTCTCCATAGGTTAAATAACCAATACTCAGATATAACAGTGRTGACTGTAGTCTATTTATTGTGAGGACTTGCATTGTAAGACAAAAGCACCCTAAAATATACTAAAATCATTATATAACTCTGTATTATCAGTTTATGTCAAACCAGTTGTCACTAAAATGAACCAGTAAGCACTATTAAGAATGCGAAGTACACATGAAGAACCTTTAATTAGGCAAGGCTAATAAATGGGAGAGTGTATGAGGTTATCAAAAACAATTAGAATAGCTATTTGCAAATGCAAATTTTAATTCTGAGAAGTTTAATTAAAAATAGGATTTTCCCCCTTATCTTTTATAATTCACAAAAGGAGATCATAAAATACTAACTGAKCCACACCTCTTTTCTTGAGCAGGAAATGATTCTTCAGTGGCAATTCATTACTCTTACAGGTTTGGAAAACATATACTGCTCTTAGGGATGTCTGGAAGGACAGCTTTTGCATAYACACAGATAAATACTTCTGAGGTTAGAGCTCTGGTTAGAGCTTTAGATTCAATTCCTTCTCTTCCTAAACACATTTGAACCCACATTTCCCCCCTAATGGAAGTCTAATCTACAAAGTAATTGTCTTAAATCCATTGACTGTGTAGCACTGCAGTTCTGTTCTAAGTGATTAAGTTAAAATACAATGCAAGAGTAAACAAGACTTTCAAGACTGCTCATCTAAGAAGGAAGAATCTTTGACTCCATTTGTCATGACAAGGATTGTCTCATTTTTTTCAATAATTTATTATTTGATTTAAATATAAACAAACAAACATGGGTAAGGAATTTCAAGTCTCTGCTTTTCCCAGAAGGATCTATTATAAATAGTTGCGATATTAAGAGGAGTATCATTTTCTTCTTAATAGACTGAAATGTATCTACTAAACCAAGTGCTTTACTTAGTTTGATGCAAATTAGATTAATTTGGTGAAAATTAGAACTGAGCATCTATTCTGATAAGCTTTTTTACTCAAAATACCCCTAACAAGAAAATTACTAGTAACAGCAGATACTATGACTCAGTAAATTAAGTTCTTTAATGACATACTCTAGGGAAAAAAATATAAATGAATTCCGTGGTTAACATGGACACAACATATATGAACCTTATGTTTCTCCAAGAGCTTCCAGAATAATTCTGCATTTTCTCAGACAGAACTGTCCATGAGTTTTACATGAGTAATGAGTTCTACTCAAGAAGAGTAAAAAGAATCAGACCATTCRTACTGATCAGAAATATTTCACTGGGAGTACTTAAAGGATTTTCTGAATCAGTAACAGTGCCTTACGATATACATACTTTAAAAAAGTGCATTTATCCAAAGCTGGTTCCAACTGGAAACCATTACATGTAAATGAAATGTGTATTTTCTACAAATTATGATGAAAAATAATATATACACTACTGATGAAAATAATCATACATTTTTATTAGGTATTGTTCACATTATTGTATGCGCTTTAAGTGGATATTTTGCCCTATATCACTTACAAGTGTTGGGTATTTTCTTTTATATACTATTTTCTACTTATAGGAAATTCATAAATCTTCACAATTCTTCTTTAACCTTCACAAACACATTATTTTAAATGATGATTAAATAAGAAAGCCTTTGGCCTTGGAATGATTCTGAGAAAAACTATGCTGAATCAAGGCAATATCTTTATGTGGACTTGTCCTGTTTACATCAGTGGGTTTATTCTTTTTGTAAGCTGTGTACTCTACCAAAAGTTCTCAAAAATAAATATTCTAATAGAAAAGCTGCAGAACTTTATGGAAAAAGTACAATATCAAGTGCAAAGGTCACTTTATCCATACATTAACATTTAGTTCTAATGATTATATTAAAGTCCCAGACARAAAAAAAGAGTTTCAAGATATTGTCATTTGTAAATTTATTTTTTCCAAGCCAGAACACCTGTATAAAATCTTTGTAACTCGTGAGAACACTGCTTTTCCAAAGCTGCCAAAGAAAATATAGCATTTGCAGGACCACATATATGAAAAGATTGCGGATGTAGAACAAAAAGTGAATATAAGTTTAGAAAACCACAGAAATGGTTCAGCTTGATCATTGTGTTACTGTATAGTTCATGGAAACATATCACAATCTAAAGCCATGAGGTTCTGAAATGTTTTTCTTCATGCAATTCTCCTAACAGAARTATGAAAATACTTTGATATATAAAAGATGATGAAATAATGAAAGGAGTTCAAAAAAGGGTACATATTAACCATATTAGGGAACATGAAATGTTCTTATTATCAGCCTCAGTAGTGCTAATGTAAGTGCTACCTAACTGCAACAATGAATTCAAATCATTTTGTTATATTTTAGAAAAAGTAATTAAGATTTAATGTACAACCTGATTATTCATTCATGAGGCTTGATTAAATCTAATTATTATTTTAATTCCTTTGTGACACAGTGAACTCTGGCAGTAGACCATGGAGTTTTTTAGACACTCTTTGCAGCCAATTCAAGCAATAAAATTGGAATAAAGTTCATATTTTTTTAAAAAAACCCAAACCCCTAACATAGTAACAAATTGATAGAAATGGGAATTTCTTTCTTGCTAAGATTTCTGATGGCCTTGCTAGTCATAAATCTATGTCTGCAGACATTCAGGTTTGTAACAAATATTTTATAGAATTCCTATACGCACATCTTCTCAACYTATGCCCATCTAGCAAACACAGTTTGACATTTTGAAGATCAAACATATTCAGTTAAAATCTTCTGTTTTTTTTTTCTAGTTTTAAAGTCCAAACTAGGAAAGACAAACTATTCAGTACTCTCATTGTAATAGTTTCTATCCTCACATCAGCATCCACAGGCTCCTAAGAGAGTGCTGCTTGAGCAACAAGAAATTTGTTTGAATGTATATCAGTTTCATTTTCTGAACCTTTTGTTTCTTATTATTCTGCTCCATTTCTTTGTCRCCCAAATTTTTAATGAGTGATCTTACTGTGTATATGGTTTCCCATTTTAATAAAACCAAAGAATGGCAGTATGTCCCCTCCTTTCACTAGAAGTCTAGTTCCAACTGGAGATTGGCTGTAGAAGGTTAAAGACATGTTCTAATACTTACTCTAAATTTAAAAATTTTCTCTGTCAGGATTAGTAAAATGACATTTGCTTAACAATTCCATCTTTAAGATCATATCTGCGAGCAGATTCAGAATGAATACAAAAGTTAAAGGACACAGGAAAGTCCATAGCTTTCAAATATTCCAATACATAGTACTATTCTAAGCTAGAACAGGTTAGTTCGCTTATTGAAATGTAGCTYTATACATCTGAAACTCAGCTACTTGTATCTTGGTTTCATATGCTACATAAATGTCACACAAGTAGATATTTTATATAATGAGAAGAATGAAGCACTCAGAATTGACTAGAAAAATCATTAACATAAAATCTGTTTTCACTGAAGCATTTCATATCTTACTGGAGAAATTGAACATTATTTCATTATCAACTATCCAAATAGCTATTTTAGCAGCTTCTTTGTAAAACGTTTCCAATTTTCTACAAAATGATTTAAAAGTAAATCATTATATGTAAGTATTGTATGTAGGTTCACATGAACACCTTCCTTCTTATCCTCCCTCACTCCAGATAGTCTTGAAACCTCATAATTTTCTCACAGAAATTGAGTAACATCAGTAAAAAAGTAATCTTTAAGCATGTCTTGATTTTGTCTTCTAAAATTTCTGGTTTCATTTTACAAGTCCAAATTCTTGTCAATGAAAACAAAAATATTTGAAAACTGATTCAAAATCTCACAGCAACTGTTCATCGCGATTTGAGGATAGTAAACAAATCACATAAGAGCAAGACTAGAAAGTATGTGGAACACAGTAAGTTCAACAGTTTGGGTTTCACCTTAAAATTCAAKACAGTTCAAATAGCTGTATGGAGAGGATTTAAAAAGTGGAAACCGAAATATATAAAARCAGAGGAGTAACAGTCTCCTGAGAGAGTAAGAGTATATCTATGCTAATAGCAGATTATATTGAAGTTCAGAGTTATCTCACAGAGGAAGAAGCACTCTAGTCAGTGCTCACAGGTGTATTTCATGGGCTCTGACCCTGAGCTCAAGGAAGAAAAATAAATACTCTAGCACACACTTAAAAATATATAAATGRCTGGCTATTGTAGCACAGGCTAGTTGGCAACACAGTGCCTTAATGAGAAAATGGGAATGCAGGTGTTTATGGATGATTTACTGCCAGCATCCTTTCTAAAATGAGATAAAATGTCCGGAGAGATACACAGTCTACTCCCTGACCTTGCTGAGATTTGTCATATGAGCAACAGCAGATTCTTAAAGGATACAAATAACATATTTGTGATTTACTTGACCTTATTTAATAGAAAAATAGTTAGCTAGTGTTATTGTCCTTTCCTGTGAATAAAAGTACCCTGGAAAGTTAGTAGGACCATAAAGTACTGAGAAATGTTGATACATGAAATCCATAGCTTCGTTAGTATTACAAAGAAGACCTTTGAATTAGGTCAGCAAAAAGTAAATCTAATCTTTGAACAGGTTTATTTCCTTATTATTTAGTCAAGAGAACAGAGTTATAGAAAACAAAGAACACATGGAAAATTTATCCATAGGGAGACACTGAGGTAATATGTAACATTCTAAGCTAGCTCATCCATCCTTTTTAGATTCATTGCAAAACTGATATCACAATAGAGTTATTGTTGCAAATGTAATACTGATTTAACTAGTATTATAATTTGTATTTATTTTAGTGCAAGGCTGGGACCCTCAGTTATATTTTTATAACTCAAGTTGAAAAGTCACTCAAAATATTTTTGTGTTCTTTGTATAAATTGTACTCAGACTATATTGTATCARGATACACAGATTAATCATAAGATATATTGCTAAGTATCTTCTGTAACTGCCCAGAAAACTGTATATATAAGATTTTAACCATTGTRCTTTAATAATATGACCATGAGGGATTAGAACTATAGCAAGATTTGCACAAAATCTTTGCACAAAATTTGCACATTTTTATTAGCTTTTTCCCTGAGGCATTTTGAACTGTTTTTTCGACTCTCTGCTCAAACATCAAAGTTCAAAAATCAGTACCTCTTATTACATGTAATGTTACTTCTCCAGCACAACACAAAATACAGCAGATAGTATTAATAGTGCCTATTTTTGTCTTCAGGTGACCATGAAGATGTTACACTACAAACATTGCAGACACAGATTTTTCTCTTTCCATGTTTAAAAATACACATGGAGTGAACTATCTGAATGCTTGGTTAGCATTTACTTCCAAGATGACTGGTCCCAAACTCACAAAAATCAGCAAGAACATCAGCAAGAAGATCTTCAGGGACCCCTGTTTTGATACCTATTTTATGTACTGGTAGAGCTATTTGAATACTGATATCTGGGTGTGGTACCAGGGTAACCTGTTTTTGAGATCAGCAATTTCCCTTTTACATTATCTAACATTTTGTAACATCGAAATTTCATGAAGTTATTCCCATGATATCAAAAGACCTCTGATAATTTGTTGTCTGTTCTAAAATGAACAAACAAGCAAACCCCGAGCAAATGAAACTCGAAGGCAGGATGGGGAGTTACTGCCTACGTGCTGGCAGAACGAAATCATCATGGAATTGGAGGAACCAGCAAGCTACCACGCAAAACGAAAAGGCCTTAGTGACCGTGTAAGAGCACTGGCAACGAATGCTGTAAGACAGCACATTGCCTTTCCTTCTCCTTTGACAGGAAAAATGGCATTTGGGGAAAAAGAGAGAGAGAGAGAGAAAGAGAAGGAAAGGGGGAAGTTAGGGAGAGAGAAAGAAAGAGACTGAGAAAGTAGTTGGCTGCAATAGCTCTCTTTGTCCCTGAGATAACAATTAAGAAATTGAAATTTAGATTAGCCATCAACAATAAAATGTAGAGACATTCTGAGAGAAACTTTGCACTAAATATTTTAGAATCTGGTTCTAAGCAGTGGTTTAATTTTTAGCATTGATTTGGGAAAGTACTTATTTTATTGCAAACACTTCATTTAACTGTAATTATCACAAGTTCAGTGATTTTAAAGCTCTCAGGAACATTTTTAACCTGAAGTGCTAAAATGTATTCAACTCTTCAACAGGTAATTAAAAAAGCATTTTGTTATGTGTCTGAGTCTGCTTAACCTCTGCCTGCATTATAGACTGTAGATTAAGGAAAGCTCCATAWGTTTTTTTCTCCAATACAATATATTTTTATAATACATTACTTCTAATATTTATAGTATAGTTCTGATGAAGAAATAAGTATTGAAAAATAAATTTCAAATAAGAATGCATTCCTTTGAAGATCCAAGTTATTTCTAACATTTTTATAGAACTGTATAAGTCTCAAATATCTCCAGTAACWGATAACTAGCTCAGTAAAATGCTATGGACTTTAAATACGGAAAATTATATTAAAAATAGCAACTACTGCCTTGTATCAATGTTTCTACATTTTAACATTACATTCTGAAGAAAGAGTCTCTTGTATATGGTATTATACAAATATTTTGAAATTATCTCAAATATTTATTTTTTCTCTCTTCAAGTTCTCAAAAAAGATCTATGTAGGAATATTTATTTATCTACAAAACAATGCAGCTGTAATAAACATTATGGCAAAATAAGGAAGGTAGATTATCTACTGACTGYCCTTTTTATCTGTTTTGTTAAGCAAATTATTTGGAACAAGGACCAGGTTCACCATTTCTATGCTATACYTCCATTGAAATAAACAAACTCGTATTCATTTTCATCAGGCTCCTGGGAGAAGGAGAGAAATATACTGTTTAGATTCTTACACTACATATTACTCAGATATTCTAATTAAAAACAAATACCAAATTATTTTAAAATTTCATTCAAGTTTCATTCAAAATTTACTTCATTTTGCTCATTACCTCCAAACTGTCCACATATACAATGGCATAAATTCTATCCCATTTTTATGAAATATTTTTATTTAATATATTCTTGAATAGTCTTTTATTTTTTTTAAGAAGAATTACAAATGACTTTAAATCCCTAGTGCCCTAAATGTTACCGATGTTACAGAAGTGGAATAAAGAATATTCCATAATCTAAAAAGGCTGGAATCTAAAATAAAGAGACACAGAGGAGACACATGGGGGAAAGAAAAGATCCAGAGAACTGATTTATACACTGCAAAATCAGAGGCAGAGAACAGCATGTAAATCTCACAAATCCTACTCACACTAGCAGATTGGCAACCAAGAGTAATGGCATTCATGTCACCTAAAGGGAAAATATATGAATATATTTTATCCAACAGGCATATATAACTATACATAATGAGAGACTGAAAGAGAATTATATTAACATTAATACACTTTTTATATGTAAATCTATTTCTTTTTCTAAATCATGATGCTTCAGATGACTCTTTCGAAGTCATATAGCTTGAAAGAAACTGAGATCTTCTTTTACCTAAAATCAAAGCAGCTCCAAGGGAGGCTTTTTTTTTTAGTTTTATGCAGATTTTAGGAGCTCAGACACTCTTCAGTACAACMCCTAATATAAAGATCTGTCAGCTTTTGGATATCAAAAGACACACTTATCACAGACACGTTGATTCACATTTTTCCTGGAAAGCTGAAATCTATTTTTCTAGACAATCCTACAAAGAGCCACCAATCTTAAAATATCGGCAATGAACAAACTACAGMAGAAGAAGGTAATGAGTACATCCAACTACATCCTAACTGTCTAAAGACTAACCTATGAACATCTTATTTCAATAAAAAGTTTCTTCGACTGAAACTGAAATGGAGAGTTTCTCCAGCTGAAACCAGTGGATGAAGATGTTTACTTAGGACTTTAAGATTAGTCTTTTTGTGCAAAAGTAGGGCAAAAATTGGCATAGCAACATTGTCCATAACAGTTTTTCACCTTAAACTGAAGCTATTATTCTACTAAGTCTAGCAGACATTAAAAATCCTTTTTGAAGGATTTTTGAAAGCATTTGAAATATTCCTTAATTTATTATTTAAATGCTATATAATTCTAAATATAAAACACAATAATTGAAGAAAGATCAGCCCAAATCAGAAAGTTCTCCAAAGTAGCCTAAACTTCTGTAGCAATTTTAACTTGTAGCAAAAATGAATAACTACCAACACTGCTAATCTATATTGGATTTGTGTTTCTGTAGGCTGGTTTTACAGTATTAGGTGATAGGTGAAATCTGTTATCTAACAGATGAAACAAGAGATATGATGTCCTTAAATACTCTTTAGGATGCTTGAGCATTTTCTCCTTCGAAAATGCATGATAATAATTGACTGCCCTCAAGGCTCAACGAGAAACTTTATATTCAAAATTCTAGTCCCTGTTAATGAAGAATAGTGTTCCTTGTTTATTTAAACAGCTTGATTCCTTCTTGATATATTATTACCTCCCCACCAGCAACTCAAACACTATGCAACTTTTAATTGACTACATGACAGCAGTATGACATTTTCAGCATTAATAAATATCTTGAACTGGTTGGCAGCCTGGGAATAAATTTAAAAATTCAAAATTCTTGAATGTATAGATGGTTGCACATGAGCGTTGAACACAGTGCTTGACATGCAATTATGAGTACAATGCAACATAACTAACATTGTRCAAACTGTATGAAAAATACTGCTTTATGAAAAAAAAGTACTTAACACCTACTGGAAGGGACTATTCTGAAGCTRTGAACAAAGACTGAGATGAACATGTAGAGAAAAAAATCCATGTATTACAATAGCTACTTAGTGGTCTGTGACAATTAATGTCTTAAATTTATTTACTGTATGATAGGACTTCATGAATCTATTTATGTAACTTAACATTAGTGGTAAACTTAATTTTGACCCTGGTTGTTCTACTGACACTCAGTAACACTTGTCACACAGAAAACTGCATCTTGATGCTAAAGTATCAGTATTTCAGATGAAAAATATCCTAAAAAATGTCCTGAAATATTTTTTCTGTGTTCTCTGTTACTTAAATAAAAATTTTTAATAGATTATAACGTGTTCTATTTACAATAATTCCTTTTCTTGAAACTGAATTTCTCTTAGATGATCACAAAATTTTTATGTTAGACCATTAGGTTATTAGAGCATGTAATGACTGATTTATGAGTGTTAATCAATTTTAAAAAAGGAAAAATTATGAAACAAATAYCCATTTTCATTTAGATGTTCATAGAAAAAGAAATGCACCTTGAGTATTTCATATACATGTATTTGCTTTGATAAAAACAGTGGATAGATACAATGTAAAATAAATACACAGCAACATACCATTAGRAGTGTTTTTAAAAGTATGTTTTTAGATTCAAAATAACCAAGGATACAGAAAAATAGCTGGTCATTAAAAGTTCATGGAATCAAACCACTTCAGCAGTGGCCCAAATTTTTACTGCAACCCTGCATTTTCAAATACAATCCCATCTGCTGCCATGGATAGAGAGGTCTCCCATGCGGTCTGGAGCTTTTCCAATACCTGCAGATTCTGCCAGAAGTACACCACAGCCCCACAAAGACTTCTGCCTATTTTACTGTAAAAATTAACACTTTCTTGGTTTATTAAATCCATGAGCTTTTAATCATCCTAAAAAATAACACCACTAAACAGTAAGAACATTGCTGTTTAAGAGCCTAACTATTTCTACCACCAGTTTCTGTAGTGTGGCTGGCAGCAGGGACATTAACAAACCTCACACGGCCAGCTGCCCTGTGTTTGCTATAGTAAGGGCAAGATACCAAAAGAACATTTATAAATAGAGTTTTTCTTTTGCTTTAACGCATTGCTAATTGTCTCTCTAATAAAGGAGCTTCCATTAGTAAGGCTTAAGCCTTAGGAGATCTATAGCATTTAGACTTTCTTAAAGCTGCAAAGTACATAAATATCCTGTTAGAAAGAAAAGACCAGCTGTTGATTTTATTGTGTCATAAAAATATTTGTATTACCACGACACTGTGCTATTTCCCTGACCTTTCACTGCCTACTGTGCTGAACATCCATCTCTGTCAAAAACATGCTATCATGTTTATTGGTATAATCTGGCATTACAAGGTTAACGTTTGGTATATAGATATTTCACCAAAAAATTAAAACATTCCACTGAAATATAAGGCAACTGACCAATACAGTGTATCCAATAAGACTGAAATTAATTTYAAGTGTGATAACAGAAAGGATAGCAAATTTTTGACTGATTTGGAAAGCTTATATAATGTTATTAAACATATCAAAACTATGTTTATACAATGAAAGTATACTACAGTAAACTTAATATAGTGACTAGGTGTACTTCTGTGGCAATTCAGGGCAGTTAGCTCAGTCCTAGCGTCAGCTATAACCTGTAGGAGAAATAGGTCTGTGCAGACTTATGTTTGCTCCTGCACAAAGCTAAATAATTTGCTGAAGAGGCTGTTTGCAGCTCATTACATTTCTTTGCCAGGACGTTATTCCAGAACATAATCATTCTAATGAACATCCAGAAAAATTAAAAATTTTCTATTACCTTATAGTGGCATAGCTTTAGTATTATTTATTATTTTATTACATCCAGCTGTTTGGGAATCACTGCTCTCAATTTAGCTTAGGATACTTTTGAGGTGGTACTCTATGTTGAGCAGCAAATGCAAACCCACTGTTATCTGGGTTATTATGAGGGGACACACTTTCAAAGACAGATTTTTCAATTATCATCTTCCAGGTCAACTTTCTTTCAATTAGACTTTTTAGTGCCATACAGTTTATTATGGATGCCAAGTATTGCTATCCATACCATATATTTTAATTCTTTCTGAGAACAACCAGGCACAACATATACAGGCACAGCAGGCATAACTACAGCTCAATTACCTGTTCAAAATTTCTTTCCCTCATGAAGTTCCCTCCCCAAGAGCTTGATTTTTTTCTTTCAGCAACACCACCCTTTTCTGTACTTCCTCTTAACATTCTCACAACTGACCATGAAAATAGCTTTTTTGSTTTGAAACACTGATGCAGAATAGCAATATAAAATAATAAAAACCACTCACTTTTACTATTAAAGGTATTGTTGTAAACTTGAAGCTAATTAATGTAAATATAGTACATCTTCTTTTAATTTATCTATTTTAAAATTATCATCCAGGTATCCTTCACATGTTTTTAAAATAAGTAAGCTGAATTTGTCGATTGTCTTTTACTGCTGTCTGCTCACTCAGAGATTACTGTAGCTTTTGAATCTGGTTTTCTGAATCGTCATACTGAAAACAAAAAAAAATGGTTTTCAAATATCTTTACTTGGATGTTGCCTATAATGGAAAGTAACATCCAATAATATTTGAAACTGTTCTCTACGTATATTCATATATATTTAACTTTCACTTTTTAAAATGTTTAACTTTGAAGAGTARCATTCTCCATTCGACATCTTAAACTAAAGTTGTCAGATTTTATTATATGTATATCACTGTACTGTATATTCCAGGCTATACACAGAAATCCCATTTTCTTACTTACCTTGAAATTCTTCCATTAAAATGTTATGTGACACTTTATGGACAATAAGACATTACATACAACTTTCCCCTAATCATAGACAAGGACATTTCTTTATCTTAATGTATTTCTCCCATTCGTGTGTCACCACCAATAAAACACACATCACAAAACTGGAAAAGCAATATAGTACAAAGATGGTTTTAAAATAAGCCATATATAGCTTTCAATTCAGAACTGTAATTTGAGCCCTATGAAACCTGTGAAACCTTTGCAATGAAAATGATAATGGAAGAAATTCTTTTTGAACGGGGGGGGTGGGGGGATGATAAATAAACTACTGATATAAGACCAGCATTTTCGTAAAAGTTTTTCCAAATATATTTCTTCTGAGCCTGAGTGCATTTCTGTGTCCCACTGCTCTGTGTACTTGTAGAAAAGAGATGAACGTACCACATGCTCATTTTCTGCAATGCCCCCTCCCCCAAATCCCAACACTGATTTTATTTATTTATTTCTCTTTGTAAATAAATAAGCAAACACCCAGCCAAATCTTATGTTAAAATTTAACATCCAGTACAAATAACTGTGAAAAGTAAGATCTGATCTATCTCTAAGGAGTTAAAACATGGCCATATCTTTTTGCCATTATTCTGTATTTCTCCACAATCTCTAGCAAGCAGGTTACCATCCAGTTACATTGATCTAGATTCCGATTTCATCCTCCAAATTCCCTCATCCTCCTCCATTTTTTTTTTTTTTTTTTTTTTTTACAATTCACATTTGACTGTCTCAGAACAGGCAGCAAAGGGCAGGAATTAAGTCTTTTGCCAAGTTATTTCTTAAACTTATTTTATGTGCTGTTAGAAACTGACACATATCCGCCATTTAACCGTAAAACTCCAAGATGGGACTGAAAACAGGTCAAATTTGATTTCCCTGTAAGGAATTCACACCAGCTAATCACATACTAAAACATAACCAAAGTTGTCTTTCCATAAAGCTTGTATTCCTTGTAACTTGATCAAAACCTAAATAACATGTTCCAAAACAACTCCCCCATTCCCCCTTGCTAAAAACAAACCCTTGGGTAAGCACACAGATGACCCCATAGACAGATGTGTTTACTGTGGCAGAATAACAAAACACCTTGATTTTAAGGCTGACCAAGCACCAGAGAGAGCTGGGCAAAGTCTTCCAGACACATATTTTTAAATTGGTTTCACATGGATTTAAGCTAAACAAAATAACAGGAAGACTTCCCTAACTCATTGCTCTTTCTTCCAAATTCTCCTCACTTACTTTAATATCATGAATTTCACACAATTTTATTGTAATATTTTGTAGTTTTGCCACTCTAAAAACTATCAGACTTCCAACAAAGTACCCCCAAAAACCTTGAGGCTTGACATCATAAACCAGCAAAAATTTATATTTATTACTGTAACCAAATTTAAACATGATTTTAAGTACCTTTCTAGGACCGTTTCTTTTTCTTAAGAATTAAGGATATATACTTGTAGTRTCATTATTCAATTTAAGAAAATGCTGAGGGCTATCTATTCTATTGTATACGTAAAAATTCTATTCATATTAATCCAGTTACACACAGATGAAGGGAAATCACCCAAATCTGTGATTAATGGTAAATGAATCTTCTTGTACTATATTAAAAATTAAAGGAAAGCAAAACAAGAGGAGTTTTCTCCCTAAATTTTAACAGCAGGGCCTTCAGCCAGCAGACATACAGAGCGGTGGTAACTATGTGTGTATTTCCTTATCATGTGACCAATATGTACCAATTTAGAATAATGTGAGCCAGTCTTCTTGCTTTTCAGAGCTGGGGTCAGTCCAATGACTTTGAATTACCATAGGCTAAACTTTCAGGATGGATATTTCAAGGGTATCTTCTTCTTCTTCTTCTTCTTCTTTTTCTCTTTCTTTTCTTTTCTTTTCTTTTCTTTTCTTTTCTTTTCTTTTCTTTTCTTTTCTCTTTTCTTTCTTTTTTCTTTTCTTTTCTTTTTTTTCTTTTCTTTTCTTTTCTTTTTTTTCTTTTCTTTTCTTTTCTTTTCTTTCTTTTCTTTCTTTTCTTTCTTTTCTTTTCTTTTCTTTTCTTTTCTTTTTTTCTTAACCTTCTAGACCTGGATTTTCTATGTACCATACCATGTTGTTGTTATTAAGTGCCACTTAGAAAAGTTGCAACAGATCCTTGACGTCTTGGACCTATTTTCCTTGAAACATAGACATTAACAAGCCAATAACTTGTTTATGAGTAAGTCTAATTCCGATGTTCATTTTTCCTTTCTAAAGGACAAATCTTTGACCTGTCTTGACTATCTTTGAAACAATTGCTACCTACAAATTTACATATTGTAACCTTATCTTATTATGTGAAGAGTTTGTTCTGTTCCAAAAATTGTAATCAACCTGTAACTAAAGAACACCACTGAAGATCTCATATTTTAAGGGTGAAATATTTTTTTCTTTCATTATTTTGTATTTCAAAGAGGAAATTTATTAGAGCACAGTGAAACCTTTTCCCCATTTTTGAAATGAAGTCCAAAGCCATTAAAAAACTGATTTAGCACAACAATATTCAAATCCTGTTGTTCACAAAATAATTTGATAAAACATGTTCACAGTCATCACTGTGTAAGATGATGTACTGGGTAGATGTAATTCAGTCCTTCTGGTTGGCTCTTTCCTATTCTGCTTAGCCTGTGACTAAGGATTTGCATACTCTAAGTCTGCTGGTTAAATCCAAATTGATTAAGTTTAACTGGGTTAGTGTTTCAGGATATTTTAAAGAGAAATATGAGTGGTTAAAATTAAGTAATRTAAATTTTCAAAACAGCTAGCTCCATTTGTTATCATGGCACTTCTTAGAGACGGTTAGGATGCTCACATGCATGGTAGGAGACTTCTGCTCTGGATATTATTTAAGTGAATGTTTCTGTATGTACGCAAAGTGAGCAATAAGTAAGCAGCTTATCCATTAAGCATGTTATTTTTAGGAATGACTGTGGGTTTTTTTGTGAATTTGTGATCAGGATAACATGTGGCAAACAGAGTTTATAAGTGACCGGTTTTAAAATAAGAACTTCATACTTCAATATTTGTTTTGATGAAATGTCAAAATAAAATTGTCATCAACTACAAGTTTTGAAAAAAACTCATTGGAARTGGAACCAAAACCACTCGATATATCTAAATTAAAAATATTCCACTTTAGTTTGCTAAACTGACATGAAATTATATATATCAAATCAATTCAAGTATTGTTTTTCTGGATTGGTACCCAATAGTAGCTTAGTCTCATGGTCTCATTAGGCAGATTTTATCTCCTACTGAGCATTACATGAGACAAACTTACGCTACAGGAGATGTGATTCAGCCATGAAACGTGATCCATATTGGAAAAGTTACTTGAAATACTGTTTTAAGCGGAAAGAAAATTTATATTACTGTTCAGTTTTCATTCCAATAGCTAGCAAATAAAATTATTTTGTATACAAAATGGTATTTTAAAAAGTTATCTTTTAAAAAATGAATTTCGGTTTAACAAACTGTACTGCACAACTTCCAGATCTATTTTTGCATTCTTACGACTCCATAGTGCAAAGCTTTCAATCACTGCAATTATATCGTACTCCTGAGTGATCAGTGACAGTTAAAATGTCTGTTTTACAGATACTTGAGTACCTTGGAAAGAAGAATGAAATAATATACTGTCAGCTGTAAGGTAAATGACACTGGCATTTTGGATAAAATTTCATCCCAAGAGTTTATCAGGACAGTTACTTCTAACTTTGCAGTCTTGTTTTGTGTATTTCTYTTTGATCAAAATCCGAATGCAGTCGTTCAGTGACAAATCTTTTGTTCCCTGGCTGACTCATTGGTTTGAAAGACAGGAGCTTAAAGTAGTCAGTCACTCCGAGAAAACGAACTGAGAAGAATAAACATATCTTGTCTTTAGGAATTTTGCACATGATTGCTTAAGAAAATAAATTTCCAAAATGATCTTCTAAATTTCAGAAGCAATTCTTGATTTTTTTTTTCCTTTTGATTAGAGCTGGCAGATTCTTACTCTCCCTGTGGAGAAAGTCAGTATTTCTTTTCAGGGAAGGGCAGACCTTTCAAATAACAATGAGCTTTTAGGAGCTGTCCTACCAACCTTCTATACAGCCAGCTGACAAGATCACTAACTGTCAGCTTTCATTAATTTCGTTTACATCCATCTTACTAAATCCTTTCAGTTTTGTTGTTGGAAAATGTCATAGGATCCAATCTCAAAAAATTAATTAAAGTATCTTTTCTAGAAAATTATATGTGAAATAGATATAATTTAGAGGTGCAAAGAAAAAAATCAACAAGAGTATAAAAATATTTTTAGAAATATGAAGCACATATATCTTTCTGGTGAAAACTAAGATGCTGGTAGGTCACCAGTTGAAAGTGCTCTAGCTGACTATTATCTTTGCTCTTGAGTGAGCTTTTGAGTGAGCCTCTTTTCTTGCAAGTGTTCGGTCTATTCCTTTCTGCTTAAATAAGATTAAGCAGATTGTGTAAGCCTGTCTTATTTATGCACAGTCAGAATGAGATAAAACAGGATTTTTGTCCAGTATTTGTACAAATGGAATGGATATAATGCCTACTGGAAACCTAGGGAATGTTTCTTATCAGATTATTGAAATTATTCATGAAATTGCACTTGTTTACCAAGCTGTGAGATGTAAACACTCCAGAACTGTATTTAACAGGACACTGAAAATGGATGTGAAAAGATACTAAGCAGATTTACTTTCTTCCCATAGGTGGAAGGCACACAGAATTCATTGTGTATTCCACTATGTAATGCAGTGTTCTCTGACCTCATCTCCTAGTAGAGAACAGCCTCCTTCTTACATTTTGGCMAAATCTGAAAAATTCCTGCATACTGAGTGTTAAAAAATGCTGAGCATCCATTAACAATATACATTATTTCTGCACACAACTATTAATTAGTTAATACTAATTAACAAATTGTCTCATTAATTAACTYTTTTTGTATTATTTATGTGCATTTTCTAGGGCTAATCTGTGAGTCATTGTTTTCATGAGAGAATCATATCCTGATAATATGGTCCATTATTACAGCCTGACAGAAATAAGAGTTATGGAAGAGCTAGGATGAGAGCATACTAGTAATACTATGAGGAAAGCAGTTTTCTACAAGAGATTGAAGAAAACAGATGAGATTCACTGCTAATAATAAAAAGAATGTAAAACTTCTTATTTGAAGAGTCAGAAACAATTAACAGGAAGTGTGAATGGGAGAGAGAAAAAGGAATCGTTTGTACTGTTTTCTCAGAAAAATGAAAATAACTTATCTGAAAGGAAAGCAAATGACAAACATGGGCAGTCCAGATTATAAAATAAAGATATTTTTTTCCAGAAGCATTCATAACAATGTTTGAGAYTTTAATAGTATGAAATTTAACAGACTCAGAATGGGGAGAGCATAAAGCAAATTTAGTGTAAAAAGTTTGATGAGCTCCTATACYGTGTATGGATGAAATGGACAAGTCTTGAGTTTAAAATATCACATGTGTTCACCTTCATCTCTCAGATTATCTCCTATGGATATACCAAGGTGATTCATCTGCCTCACCAAGTCCACCTGAATGCTAATGGCAGTAACTAGTGACACTAGCGACACTGGCTAGCTCCTGGTGGTCAATCATTCCCTTCGCTTGAGTTTCCAGAGATCAAGCAAGTCCCTTCGACACATAATGCAGGTCAGGAATGTCACTGTATACAAAGTACAGCAAATATAGCTCATTTCGTCCAAAGCATATCTGTGCTATTTCCTATATATTCTGTTCACTCTGGAATAACATTATCATCATATCTGGGAGGATCCAGCTAACTATCATTTCAGCAAGTTTACTGTGAACAAAAGCCACAAAAATGAGCCATGTTAACCTAATCCCTAAGAAATAATAAAACACGTCCCAGCCAGATGGTTTAGTCACAGTAAAGGAGTCAAGAGAATAGAGCTCTTTAAAAGCAGAGTAATTAAGAAAGCTAAAGATATGTAACTGTCTTTTCTAATCATGACCTCTGAAATCCCTGAAGTTATGTTGTGAATTTCTGAGCAGTTACAGATAAATGGGTTCAAGCTGTCTTCTTTTATTAATGCTGCACATAACTCAATTTCTTAATAAACTGAATCTTCAGCTGTAAAGAAAGGAACATAATCACTCTTGATAGCTCCATGCAAACACATGTAGAACTACACAAATTTATACTGATTATRTCAATGAAATATAAAGGTTAAACTTGTGAATTTTGTGGGGCTATTTTATTTTTTTAATAATGGAGGGTGTTAAGGTGGTCAGAAGAGCTAAAAAATATATAAACAGATAGAAACTGGAAAAGCTGATTAGTAACTAGCAATTAGTGAATAGTGAATAATTACTAGTGCCTAGTAATTAATAGTCACTAATTAATTATTGATAATTATTAATTATTGGAWTCTTATTGTCCCTGGATTTAATTTAAAGCTAAAGTTGTATCTGTAGCCAAATAGTAAAGACTAAATAGTAAAAACCTCAAACTAGTTTCAGTATCTTAATGTTTGTAAAAAATCTGCTGCCAGCATGTGAAGTGAAACTTCTTTTTTGATACTGAAAAGAAAGATTAGAGGGGGAGCAGTGAGAATTCTTCAAGGGATTTTGAAAAGGACATTTCAAAGATAATGTTAATAGCTATGAGATCAAGGCTCTCAGTAAGTCTACGTAGTTCTAGACTGATTTGTAATCATTAGAATTGCTTATTTTGGCAAGTACTTTGTTACCACATATAAATGTTTAAGTTTTTCTGCACATATATATGTTCATTTCCTGTGATTTCATTTCTGTAACAGATTTATTGTGGAAATTGTGTTCCCATCACACTTTAGCCCAGAACTTATGACTGTATTTTTTATCTTGCATCTGATATTTCTGACTGCAATCAAGAAAGGAGTAAAACAATCCAGCAGTAATGCATTTTGGAAGAGATTAATAAAAAAYGTAAATATTTTTCCAGATTAAATAAGTGTCGCTTGGTGGCAAGATGATTTATTTGAGTTTCTCTGCAAAGTATACTATCTTTAATTCATTTTGATTGTGAGTGATGGCTATTACAGTGATAATATTTTTGATGACATTATATATACAAAGGTCCCAAAGAGACTTTAATATCCTAAGAGTATAACAAAATTTGATTCAGATCCTCAAGACCTGCACTGTGTTAGGTTGTCTRTAAATGGATTTTTAGCATAATGTGAATCTGTTGTATTGCTATAAACAAAAGATGCTGTTTAACTATAGAAAAATATTATCCTAATATCCCATACAACAGAAACACAGGCTCCTCAGGAAGGAAGGCCACACAACATTGGAATAAATGAAGAATACTGCATTGAATTCCCTATTTAGAAATAGGCCAGAGTAACACCAGACAAATTCTCCTKTCTGTTAAAGTCATAAAATCTCACTAAAACCAATGGGAAGAATTTGACTCAAAACTGGTTAAACCCTTTGAGCTATAGGAACTAATAACTGCAAATGGTTGGATGTGTGCCTCATCTACGTAAGGAGTAATGTTCTCTCACTGTCAAAACATCCAATATATTATCTTTAAACAATTGACCTACACAAGTCTTTCCAGTCTTCTAAACAGTAAGAAATTTCTATTATCAGAACAAATATCTTAGAAAACCACCTGTCATATTTGGGGCAGGGAGGAGAAATCAGGCAGGCATCACATCTGCAATGCTCTGWATCTTAGATTGGTAACAGTTTGAAGTGTGTGTGAGAATTAAAATTCTGAAAGAAAATTTATTTCTGACTTTTTTGTCCTGTGGTTTGGAGCCAGTTTGAACTGTACTTCATAAAACCCCAGTACATCATAAAAGGTTTGGCAAAAGAGATATATGCAATTACCTCTATTTAAAGGATGTCAATCTGAAGCACAGGGAAGGGAGGTGACTTGCTTGACATCATAACTCCTCAGCGGTAAAAACAGAATGACAATGTAAGGTTTTTAAGCCTTAATTCAGTGCTCTATCTGTTGCATAGCAATGCCTTCCATGATGTGAAATATTTCTTATAAGATTTTATGACATTTATCTAAACATCATTTAAAGAAAAAGACTTAATCTTAGTTTTAATGTATCTCTGAAATTTCTCCTTCATCTTAGAATTCTTATCTTCAGCTCTGTCCAGTCTCCTTTAAAAGACTCATCGTTCAACAAATACAGGATGGGTTTTAATTCCAAGCGGAGAAAAGTGGCCATCTCATAGAAAAGCCTTTTGCAAGGAAAATTACTATGCTTTTTCCATATTAGAGCTGCTTAGACCATGATAGCAGGTTTATATTAAACCTTTATCCACCCAACCATAAAAACAAAATTTAAAATCCTGCATACACAACAGCACACTATTACATATACCTGAATAATGTTTGTGTTTGAAATGCTTGAGGGACTTGACACACTATACCATAGTGGATATATATTAAAATAGTCTGCCTTATGGCAACTGCTGAACACAGATAAATGTAYTGAAACATTTTAAGAGTAATATTAACAAAAATCTATAATGGATGTAAAGTTGTAATGTCCTTTAAGTCAGTGAAAAATATGTAAATCTGTGAGAATTATATATTAGATCTTGAAAAGCGTACTCAGAGATATGATGCTAAATACATGGCATTATTCCTTGAAATATGAAAGACATTAATTCCTATTTTCAGTAAAAGCTGCTATTGAACAGAAACAATGTAGAGCTCCACTCCTGTAGATGAGGCTGCCACCACCACCAGTCSTGAACCCGGCCCCCATGAAGAGCAGCAGGCACATCCTGAAGTCCAAGTCTGCAACAGTAACAGGTCTGCCAGGTCTGYGGATCATGTTATGTGGTTTATCACCATTGTCTGTTGGTCTTCTTCCATGAGCAGCACGTCTAAGTCCTGCTTGCTTCCCTTGGTCCCCAGCTGTCAAACAGTCTCATTTCTGCTTGGACATCCTGGTCACTGGATTTTCTAAGGGTAGGTAAATAGGATGCTGGATATGAGTTTGCTCCATTTCTCCACAGGATTTTCCATTCAACAGGGAAACATCTGAGCTCTTGGTGAGTTCCTACTGTGGTTCTCTGAACTTGTGAATGGTGAGTCTGGGGCACGCTACCTCCACCCATGCTGCAGGCCAAAAGAATTTGTGTATCTTTAGCTTTTGCTCTCTTGTATATCTTTGGGAGCCATTATATCTAGCAAATAAACTGTGTAATCATTATCAAAGTTTGAAAAGCATGAGTCATGATCTGCCTAACAGAAGTATTATTATCTCATTTGCAACTGGAAGCYCTGAGGCTCCAACTTTGTGCCACTTACCAGTCTGAAGGCACTCTATTATGTCAGTTGTTTCTGTGTTGCTGCACACTATACTGTTCTGAAATGAATCATTAATTACTGATACCTTTGCAGTGGAGTTATTATTTATTTTACTTTTTGTATTTCATTCTGTAATGCTCATACCTCAAAACACAAGCATTCCATTGATTTGGCCTTCACACAAGACATTTGAATAAGAAAAAATTTCTACATACTTCTAGTCTAAAATGAGTATTAATCAGTTTTAATATAGTGATGTGTTATTTTAGGTATAGAGCTGGTTCTAACTCTCACCTGTTATTCTGTCACTTTCAAATCTCTCATGATTCATTGTTATCTGCTCCATCAAAAGAGAGGGTTGTATTTATCTAACCYTGTTTGTCATTCTTTCCCCTACGTTGAAGATAGATCAGGTAAATGAACAAGACTTCCTGAAAAGAGCTGTTGATTTTCAAGAATTTTCTGTTCTTTCTATTGCACATTATCCACAAGTCTGCTTTGGTTACAAATCTTCCCCCCAAAATTTTTCTTGTCCATTTACCACTTGAGTGACATCAACAAAAATATTTAAAATAGACTAATATCTGATATATGACTGTATACTATATCAACACTGCTTAAAACTTTCATATATTTTAACATAAGAGAATATCCTATACATACCTTTGGTAACTAATTTACATATCAGGACTTCTACATATCATACATATATTTCAACCTGTATTCTAGAATATACAGAGCAGAACTTGCTCAAGTTTGTGAATGAACACATAAGAAACCCCCATTTCTCGTAGTTCTTCCAGACAGTAGTCTCTTTAGAGAAATTTTAATCTAGATTTAATTAAATGATTTAAAGTGGCATGCCTAGTTCATGAAAACTACAGTTATTTAAAAGACAAGTAGATTTGATAGAAATTAAAATGAATAGGTACTTAAAAATAAATTACAAAATATCGTTAAAGAGAAGATAAAGTGTGTAGGAGATAAAAAAATGAGGCCCTTTACCACAGTGAGAAGTAGAATTGGATCAAAAGCAGGCAAATACAGCAAGGAAAGAAAAACAGTCATAGTATTCAAAGTTTTCTCTGCTTTTCAATGAAAGGTTAACAAGCTTTTTTCTTGAAATGTTTCCAGTGATCATCAAATTGAAAAGCCATTATGACAAGTAGCTAATCTTCAAAAAGAAAAGCCACAAATCAGTTTAATGATTGCAACTTGGGCAAACGCAGGAGCTGTGAAAGGCATTTGAAAAGAAATGGCTGAAAGTGAATGTTCTGTTATTCATTCTCCAACCAACTGGAGTACATAACTCATCGATGAGATTTCAGAACAAGATATAACTTGCAAGTGAATATTTCTGAGATGATCCACTCTCTTTTCTTGTATGATTTTTATATAATGAGATAATGATCACTGTATATGTAGACTCTGGTTGGGATCTCAGGAAACACAAAACTAAACCAACATCTAGAACCATGCTATATTTGCTGTGTTCTTCCTGTCCAAGTTGGAGCAACCAGTCGTGRCTGATCGCTTCTCATCTTCATCTGGGACTGTCAAGGGAACACAACTCCTTTCTCACATGCTTTTCTCTTCAGAGGACGTAAGAAGTTATCTGAGAAGCTAATTTAAGAGCTACATTATATCTACAAAATAAAACTTCAGAGCTGTAATTCCTTCATAGTACACYTCTTCTTTCTGTTTTATATATGAATTTAAATACACAATTTTGCTCTGTATTGCGTGATGATTTCTTCGTCTTGTGAAGCACTCAAAGGAGTCTGCCAAACATAGTAGATGTTTAACATTCTGGCCGTGGTTCTAGTAGATGTAATTTACCTTAAAGCCCACCTTTTGCACAAAAAAAAAGAAAAATAATAAACAGAAAAAAGTGTTTATACAGTTTAATTAGCTCAATTAGTGGCACATTTCCCCAAGCACTACTGTGAGTTTAGAGAAATAACGTTTATTGTCACATAGTTGGTGAGGGATCTTTGTCAGATTTATAAGTTTATTTTTAGTCTCTACTAATCTAAGACACAAGTTAGATCACCGAATCACCACCAAAACCAGACATTTTCCAGCTAACAACTAAACAGGTCCCCCTTAACAACTTGATCAAGTTACTAATATGAAATGCAGGCAGTAGAAGAAAAACTTAACTGATTCACACACTTTTTATCCTCTCTTTCGAAAAAGAAAATGGCTTGCAGACTAAGTGTTGACTGTAGAACATAAAACATGGTATATCATTGATGGGAGAGAGTAGCTGAGTCAAGAGGATTTGACTACTACACCACAGCACCACTTAGGCTAATAGCATTTGATCAGAAATGTCATGTGTTCAGAAGAGAAACAGCTCAGGAAGAACCGCTTCCTTCTGCTCAGGTGAAAAAGTTCCTGTAAGAAGTTATGGGAAGCTTGTCTTGGAAAGATTCTTGGAAGCGTGAGGCTTTGGCTAGCTGGAGATAAAAAAGTGAGTTCATTGGAGGTTAACTTCCAAATGTAGCTTTTCGTATTTTTTTCACTTGTTTCAGTGAAATAGAGAAAAAATGATTTTATTCTAGTTGTGCAAATACAAACTAACCTAGCAATTATATATTTTTGCCATGTTTGCTGTTTCTTAAGATAAATAATTCTTAACTGCAGTTCAATTTAGTGCAATTTATGCTATCTGCTTATCCTGATAGTAGAAGTTCCCTGCTACTTTATAATACAAAGTAGGGAGGCATAATATGCAGTAGACAGATGGAAGCATTGAAGGGAGATGGAAAAATGGCAGTAATCTACCATACACAAACCTTTTTTTTTTTTTTTTTTTTTTTAATCTACAAACAATTTTGGGAAGAAAATTGTCCTATATATGACACTTGTCTGATGAATTAATAATTTATATTAACACCTGCAGGCTACTACTAAAAGCACAAAACACAATATTAGATGCAATGTCTAAAACAAAGATGTGTGAAAATACACTGCCTGATGTAGCAAGACAGGCACTGTTTAGCTGTAGAACAAGCCAAGGAAAGAGTTGACAAACCATGAGATATCAGCCTACACCTAGACAACCCACACAAAGCAGATTCTGAAAGGGAAGAACTAGGATTAAATTGATTGTTTACGTATATATTGCTCTGTACTTAGGCTGCACCTTTTCAAGTAAAGAAACATATTTTATCCCCAAATATAGTACATCAGTTTTCATGCTTTTGCCTACTGAACATAGTTCTTAAATGAGCTTAGTTCTTAAAATATCATGAGAATGATATCTTGAGCAACACTCAAGATGTATGCTCAGGAAAGAGCATACATTCTTTAGTGGAAKTAGGAACTAACAGTAAAAAATAGACATCCTGCATTACATCCTGCATTCCAGGGTTGTCTGAAGTTTATCAAATTAAGCAAACCTTATGAACACTATTCAGAACCCAGACTGAATATGTCCCTAGAAGAACATGAAAACATTAAGCCCAGATTTCATGACAGAAGACCGACCGGATATGGCCAGTCATCCCCTGGATGTTCACCACAGAAGACAGTGTCAAAAATAAGTCAATTTGCAAGCTCTCCTAAGGACTTGGTAATTACACTATAACTAAATATTCTTCTCATACAAAAGTACAACTACAATTTCTGTCTAGCTACTGTCCCAACAATACAGAAAGATGGAAGGAAACCAAAACAATAGAAGTAGAAATAAAAAAGAATGGAAAAAAAAAGAGTGCTAATTCTCTTGGCTGAGGTGACTTTCATCAGATCCAGAGCAAAGTCATGAAATTCTCCTCAACCAAATGGAACTGCTATCTTATTTCAGGATAATGGCTATACTCTATCTTCTTCAGTGAGAGAAAAATAGTTTCATACCTAAATTTAGTATGCAAATTCACTGATAAGAAAGAAGAAAAACACTGCAAGTTTTTACTCTTTAAAGCTGAAACCTATGAGCCTTATAATTTGTTTTGGAAAAAAAAAGAAGAAAAAGGGAAGGATTTTCAACTGAGTAAAAACTAAGTTTTAAAAGACTCTCTCTTACCTCTTTATATACAGCTTAAATCTGTCGCTGCATACCTCCTAGACAGATTTCAAATCAGTTCATGTCAGTACTTGAACTGTATCCTTGAGCATGCCATATATGTGCTTCGCAAGAATAATTTAGTGGGCAAAAAGAAATCTCTCTACATACTTTCTGTTGAACATTTCTTCTTGAAAAAAATCAAAGTAATAGCCATAAGATTTAAACAGTRATGAGGCAGAAAGCTGTCCACAAAGCCAGCTATCTATGAAAAGCCTTTCTTTTGATTGTATGTTTTAGTTAGCCATACTCRTAGGAAAGTCTTCAAAAGATTCACATAGGTATTCCAAGGCCAAGAGCAAATTTCTGACTGTCACATCATACTTGCTATACAAGCTTCTGCTATAGCTGTTAGTACAAGTATAGACTTGGTTACTATGTTAAAAWGAAAGTTAACCATAACACAAAGCCAACATATGGTCATTTTTTTTATTCGGTTAAAGAGAGAAGAGATAAAACTATTATAACAAGTAATGAAAATGAGCAATTCTATTTATACGAGAAATATCACTTTAAAATAAGTCTGAWTATAAGACATTTCAAGAACTGTTGAAGAGGGAGGGACACACTTTTCAAAATYCATCTTTTCCTCTAGGGTAATCTGTATGCTTTGAAACAGAGTTGCAAGCTTTTCCCAAAAGTGTAAATGTAATTTAGAGAATTAAACAAAAACAACAACCAGAACAAATCTTTAACAGTTTAGAGTTTTTTATTTGAATTACTTTAGAATTTCCTCAGTTCAGTCATCAGTGTGGAGTCCTGTACATTCCAATATGGATTTTCAACAAAATAACCTTTACAACACAAATCCTTCAATTAAACTRAATATTTTATTTCTCAGATCTAAGTAGGCTATTAGCAAAGAGAAGAGGAAAATTATGGGTCTGTGTCTCTTGTAATGCCAGATGAGATTTCTGTGCATAATCCCTCCAGGTACATTTTACCGCATCCTGCAGAAGTCTTTGAAAAATAYAATTATTATTAAAGGTCTAATTCCTCTCTTTCCCACAACGGATCATCAAGAAAGCATCCCTGAAATCAGATCTTAGTATATCCTATTTTCCACCTATAGATTTACTGTTCTTGTCTCTCTGCCTTTTAGTTCCTATACAATTTCCACTGTGGTATCCTTCTTTCTTTGTTTTTTCCTTTACCATTCTATCTGCCAGTTTTCAAATACAATGCAAAAAGTCCTGATTTCAGCAAAATTGAACTCACTAAAGATAATGTTTAAGAGTATTTCCTGTCATTGAAAGATTTATATCTGTTCAGCAGCTTCAGTCAAGGCACAAGTCTTTCTGCATCATTACTTGTATATTACAATCCTAAAATACATGTGATAGGCTGAACCTTACCCTCGACATTTCGTTCTTAAATTTTTTGTTTAAATAAAAACATTCACAAAATATTTAACACAAAAAAAAATGGAGCCATGCTAATTTCTAAAATAATTACATAAATAACACCCCCCTATTATTTTCTCACTGAGAGGAGAGACCACAAGCTGTCATAGACATCACAGACCAAATGAGAATTATAGAAGAAAACGAACTAATAAAGCAGTGGCCTGCAACAACCCTGCAGTATTATGAAAATATAATTGTTGACAGATTTTATTTTCTTGACAGAATCAAATAATTTTCTGCAGAAAAAATCCCTTTATTCCTAACCAGMTCCATACAATGTTTAGGGGCTAAACATGCTGTTTGTTAATAATTGCTATTTCTTACCTTTTGCTCAGCGTGTACTCTAGCTGCACACGCACATTTTTATAGGGAAGGAAATATTTGATCTAAATCTTAAAAGGAGCATGTTTTTCTTCTCTGCTGAGGAAAATACAGTTCTAAATACATCACAAAGACGGTCATCTACAGCTCCTTACATAATTGTCATCTATTTCACCACATGATTAGAAGCTAAATACTTWTAACCAGAAGAGGAAGGCAAAACATGCTGCATTGTACAAGAAGATACTATAATCATGGGCTTTACCCAGAGATATTTTATCAGAAACAATGCAATATTACTATTTCCAGCAATTTCTAGAGCTGTACATGCACATAATTTCACAGATAAAATTTAAGTGCTACATACTGTTACTGCACATTTACTTTACTTAAGAAGTACAGCAAATCTAAAGAAAATGAAGCACTTCATCYTTGAAATGGGAAAGAGGAGTTTATAATCAGCTCACTGAGGATAACATCTGGAATCCCTCTCACCCCAGAAAAACCATCATCAGTTCAATAACTCRTGTCCTAAACAGTATATTAAATAATGAGAAAATCTTATAGCAGCTCAGATTGCTGCATTAATCTACATAAATCAGATTGAATATTAACTGTGTGTCTATCATGTATTGAAATATCCCTTCAAAATCTGCTAGGTTAGGCTAGAGCTGTATAAATGAAYTCCTAAGAGTTCCAGTGAAAAATAATATGAATCATATCATAAAATAAAAAAGAGTAGAGTCAGAAGGACTGAGAACTTTCCATTTTCCTATGGGTTTCAAAATAAAAATAATGAAATTTCCCATTTCACCTGAACACATGAGATAACTTCCTGGCAACGGAACATAGAAAACAACAAACTACTTCTGTGATGTGTTAAAGGCATATTACTTGTAATTGTACAAGCAGAATTCTTTTGTGCAATGTGCATTAACATTCAATATACCATAGTTAAGTGCTACCTGAAGAAGAATCTATTAGCATTTAGTCTTTTCCATTTATTTCTACCACTCAGGTTTAAGCTAAAAAGAAAGTCTTCATACTTTTGCTAAATCAATGATAAGCTGCTTCATCAGGGGAATAGAAAGTGAGTGTAAATTTGATAATTCATCTAAAAATACAAGATATCTMTCTTCCTTTTAAACAGGACTTTTTGTAATAAGCTATAAAATAACATATTACTCCGCTACTGGAAGCTTTTGTCTTTTGTCTTATGATCCCAGAAAGATGATCAGAAGAAGACTCTGTTACTAAGCATCAGGAAATTTAGTAGGAAATAACCACTCCACTGCAGTTCCACTATTGAACTTGAAATCTGCTGTTCACTSAACAAAAATGTTTCAAGATGAGTTGCAGCTGTAGAAAACCCCTCTTCAGTACCAAAACTTGCATACTGTAATAAAGAAAGTTAAATGGTTTTGTAGCAATTCCCTATATAATCCTTTGCTGACCCTTCTGGCAGGCGTGCCAACTAATTTTAGAATCACAGAAGGGTTGGGGTTGGCAGGGATTTCCGGAGATCATCTGGTCCAACCCCTGCTCTAGCAGGGTCAGCCAGGGTACGTTGCCCAGGACCATGTCCAGCTGGGTTTTGAATATCTCCAAGGATGGAGACTCCACAACCTCTCTGGGCAACGTGCTCCGGTGTTTGATTACCCTTACAGAAAAAGTTTCTTCTTTTATTTAAATGGAAATGGTACTTCCCTTTGTAACTACTGGACCTTAATCAGGATGGGTCTGATGTTGTGCCTGCCTAGTAAAAACTGAACTGATTAACTTCATTTTAAGTAAGCAGCTGACTTGTCAACTCACCAGGATTGTGTGGGTAGCATTGTGACCTGGAGTGAAAATTTTAATTTGGTCCCCAACAAGATTAATTCTGTCTTAAAATATTTTTTCCTGAATTTATCCATTGTATATTATCCATCCTTTACAAACTATATTGTTGCTTCTTTAGTTTAATGCACAGCAAATAAGGAGGAGCTCAGCAATAAAGTGCTTCAGCAAAATGCAGTTATGACAACAACGAGATGAAAAACAAAAAGAAATCCCCCACATGTAACAATTCTCATATTACTCAATATGGTTGTTTTATTTTTAATGGGTGATCCRTATAAATTAATAGTATCTTACCTTTTTTCATAACTTTTATTTGAAACTTCTTGCTCATTACCTGTGMAATATATTACACTTTTTATAAAACTAAATTATGTTTCTTAAGAAATGAAAGCTGATTTTAGAGATGCAACTTCTGTGAAGCTTTCCTTCACAGAAGGAAAACACATCAAACAGATGTTGTGGAAGTGCTGCAGAAACAGAATTTTCAGCTAAGAACGGGACACTGCTGCAGCTGCATTTTATGGTTGCTATTTATTTTTTCAGCCGTTACTGATAAAAATATAGGTACATATGGTTCGTATAAAAAATGCCAATTTTGTAGAAAACCTCCTGTCTGTATTCCTATCTATTATGCAGTCCGTGTCTTCTCTCTAGAAAGATAATCCTACTGTCTGCATCTGGAAAGTTAGTGATACTTGCTACGCAACCAAGATTTTTGTGTAACTTGTAGTCTGTGGTAGGTAAAGTTGCTAGCAGTTGAAAGTGTGCAGCAAATTTGCAAGAGAGCTCTTGCTCTCCTGTTCAGGTAGAAGTGAGATTCAGATCAAGAGTGTGGGAGATAGTAAATAAGGAAGCTACAGTGCAAATTCCAGTTATTCCAGCTACACTGAAGAGGAATTTAAGTTTTAAAACAAGCCTATATTTATACTAAGAATCCAATTTAAAGAAAAAAAAAAAAAAAAAAAAAAAAAAGGGCATCTCTCACTGCCATCCTGTACCTGCCTACTAATCTTATCTTTTCTTTGAGATCTGTTTGTTTGACTCTCCTCTTTGGGTGTGCTTCACTCTCAGAAAGCCAGACAAAAACGAAAATCTTTCTGAAAAAAGCTCAAGGAAAAAAGCTGCTTATTCTCCATGCTGAGCCAGAACTTTTTCAGCCCCTTCTCCCTCCCCTTGCAATTGAGTTTTCACATATTGTGTTATTTTACAGAGGTCATATTGATTGCCTGATATGAAAATGTTCATCATCATACACTTCTATGCAACAAAGAAATCTCAGAGGAGAATGTTAGGGAGAGGTCATCTCTACCCTATATTACTAGGTCATCTGGCTAYGTCTACAGAAGAGTTTTTATTTGTAATAGATTTTAAAATGTAACTAGTGATTAGTGTCTACCCCTTTCCATGCATTCAGAAGAGGAGGAGGAATATATGTTGTCCATGCACTTCTGGAGGAAGAGTCATACTCAAAATGAGATGTGATAATATAAGTTCAAATATTTTACAGAGAAGGGGAAGCACAACTATTTTCATGAACTAAGAACATTTTAGTCAGAAAAAGCCTTTCAATCTATGCTAATAGGAGTGTCAAAACTAAGCTATTCACTTTAAAATACATATTACTCTTTTACTGTAACACAATATGGTATTTTGAAAATTTTCTTGTCCTGGTCTCACTGACATTTTACAAAACATAATAAAAAAAATGGAAATATTTGTGTGTATATAAATAAATGTGTGTATAWAAATAAAAATGTATATACACAGAGCAAAGAGGAGAGAGAGAGGGAGGGAATGAGGGAGGAAAATATGTGGATATACTTTAAGAAAGAACACTCTATATCCAATCGATAGTCTAAATTCAGAATATAATTCTTAATCCGTCATTTACAATACATATCATTTTGCAATGTTAATAGTATTGATTTTTGATATGCAAGTCATCTCCTTCAGACAAAATATTATACTAGTCACTTCAAATTTGACCTACCCCATCTTCTGACTGGTTCAGCTCCCTTTCTAAGTCTTCCACACGAATTTTCAATATTTTAACTTCAGTTTCATACCGTTCTGCTTTTAAGTTTGCATGCACCAGTTCTGTTACTTTTTCTTGACACTCCTTTTTCAGTTTGATGTAAGCACACTGTAGATTTTGGAGCTCCTTTTAAATAAGAACAGARAAAATACAACTGAGACCCTAAGACCTTGTCTATAGCTATGACAAGAAATCTCACCATTGCTGGGGAAAAAAAGCATTATAACACTTTCCAGTATATGTGAACAAAAATGTTGTAAAATGGCATAGAACTGAAATATATATTAAGTCTTTTTTTTTTCTTTAAATAAAAATCCTATATCTGGCCAAATTTGCTATGTCATCAGGGTTCCTTGGATGAGACTTTCAGAGACAGATGAGAAAAAAAAGGAAAAAGAAAGAAAGAAGGAAAAAAAGCTGTAAAAGCAGCCTTCTAAAAGAAAGTGTGTTTTGACTGCAAGATATTAAAAAAAATCCAATTTTATTTATTCTAACAAGTACATTTTGTATCTGAGATGTGGTCAACAGCAGAGATTATTTGGAAAAAAAGAAGGGACTTTAAAAAGAAGACCACACAGACTTATTTACGGCTGGTGTAACTTGTCAAAGTTYGCTGAATACTTTATCTTGACATGGTTATTATTCTGTTCCCAGTACTGATAAAAAAAAGAATAGTTCTTTCAGCAAAAAGATTACAGAACTGTCTAGCTATCACTACCATCCTGCGTTTTCCTACCAATCCTGGGCACAGTCTGCCATTCCCTGCTAACTACTAGTGTAGAACATGAACATTGAGACAATAACATGTCTCCCCTGTGATAAAAGTAAAGGTATCATTTGGTCAGAAATCTTAAAAATCAGTGAAGGTGGGGAAATGACACTTTTTTTGGTTCCTAAAGCTAGGGTGTGTAACCAACTTTTATAAGAGACAAAAAAAMCCAACTGCACACAAAAGCGATTTTTCTGGGAACAAAAAGGTCATCTTTTTTTTTTTAACTCAACCTGGCACTTGGACTTCCAGCACCATTATGCTATGATAAGAGCAAAAGGAAGAGACAAATTAAACTGAAATTAAAATCTGAAACTTCTTCATAAGCTGTAAAGTTGCGCTACAGTTAGCAGCTGTGACCATACTGTTGATTCTTCTTAGTACGGAGAAAAATCACATTAGTGATTACAGAAATAATTCCCATCTCTACCATCTATTACTGTAATTTTCAGCTTCTGTAGTTCTTAAATGCTCAACAAYATGTTTGAATGGCATTTTCAATGACTGAATTGAATGAAATTTGTTATGAGCCTCTATGCAGAATGAGCTAGTCATTTCTAGGCCTTGCACACTCATACTTCATCCACTATGTTTATGTTGCATGTGTGGCTTGTTGGATAACAGAAACTTTGAGACATCCACTTCAGGATGAAATGGACTGTATCCTAAAAGAGCCCTTTCTGCTAAATTAAGGTGAAATGTGTTTCATCATTTGCATGTAAAGTTATATGTAAAGCCTGAGTTGCATTCCTGTAGGCATAGAACTTGTAGGCAGAAAAATGTTTTAAATATTCCTATTCAGTTTCTGTAGCTATTATTATTATGGTGTAACATAGCCACCAGTGTTACCAAAAACACTCTCTGCTTTTAAATCAATTGCTCTGTTATCAGCCCGCATTCAGAAGACTAAGAATTATGCAACTCAATCTCCTTTCAGAGCTAATAAAGCATAAACAATTTGCTCTATTTCAGAGAGCCTCAGATAGACATTTATTGCTAATTTTCAATTAACTAGTAACACTAATTAGAACTCTCCTTCTATTTAGTATTAGCAACAATTAACTCTCCTGTCCGCAATGTGTAAAGCATTGCCAGTAAAAATGGCCTGAAATAGTTTAAAAATATTAACTTGAAATARGCTAGTGCATCCAAGATTTTTAAAGTTGACAAGATTCACTTCAGACGCTTGCAAATATTTATGTCTAATTCTCTGACAGAACCAGAATGCACTTGAGAGATAGCAGTGCCTGTAAAAAGCCAGGAGAGCTGTGCACTAGAATCTATCATATGAAGTTATGATTAAGTAAGACCTCTTGCAGCAAATTAGCAAACAAAATTTCAGGCAGTGAATTTCAGGCAGAAACATAATTAAAAAAAATATTGTTTTGTCTCCCTTATATATGTATTTATCTTTTGCATATCATATTAGGTGATATAAACAGAAGCGTTAATATATCTGAAACAGCTGACAGCSTTTTTGGAAAAATCTGCTTTATATTCCATATCAATTGGTCTAAGAATACTGACCAGATGAGAACAGTTGTTTTCACTTTTGAAGTGAACGAAACATGGATTTTATAGCTTCTATGAACTTTATGAGCTCTTGAAGAATCACAGGAATTTAATGACCTAAAAATCAATCTCAGAGTATCATCAGTTCCCCAAAAAGCATCCATAAATGGACATTTTATTTCTTATTCAGGTTCTTCTCTAAACATCTTCACTCAGAGACAGATAAACAAAATTTCATTAATAGCTAGCACACTGTTTACTTTTGGAGTGGCTGAAGAAAAAGGCATTTTTAAAGGGTGATAGTAGTCAACTTCTACTCTGTAAGTCAAATTTGTAAAAGAAGGAACACGGAGAGTGAAGCATTGGCATGCAGTGCAATGAGACTATTTATCCACACTAGAATACTTCAGCCCTACAAATATATGGAAATATAATCATGTTAAAAGTGACAGAAGAAGGAAACAGAAGTGATCTTTCAATATGGCTCCAATTTCCATTTGGTAATTACAACAACACATTTTGCAGTACAGTACCATAAGTTTTGTCAAGGCCTTGTGCTCTGCTCTGGCATGTGGAGTATACTAGGCATACCAAATAACTGCAAAAATGTTACCTCTTGCTACCTTCTTTTGCTTCTTCTTTTGCTACCTTCCCTAGGTGCGGGATGCAATCACATCCATTTAGGTTATAAGATATTGAACAGTCGCGATAGTCTGAAGATCTGCATATATTCTAATATTTCTAATACGCATTTGCCAAGAAAAAAACAACTATTTACTTGAAATGGTAACACACTGATTAATCCTAGAACTTTTATCCATCTTACCTATCAGAGAAGCCAACAGAAAAAGAATCTCATTACAGATAAAGCATGAAGTGCAGGATGCCTGTGTGTAAAAAAGCAAGAAGTCTTGCAGTGAAGCTAACACTTGCTCAGCAAAAAAATAAAATCTAACCAGCAACAACATTTGGCTGCTATTTACACTTATGTTAATTACTTACAACTCTCCACTGCACAAGAAAGGGTTACAAGGACCTCTGTCAGGCAATGAAGGRAGGAAAAGGCTGCATGTGCACATGAAAGAGAGACAGAGAGACAGAGAGACAAGCAACTACAGAGGACTAAAACAATAAGGTCTGCACTGCAGTATGCACATGCTAGAGTAAAGTAATTTYGTTTGGAACTGTGCAACTCTTCATCAAAGTGAAAATTTGTACACAGTGGGCTGGTGAATACATTCCATTTAAATTCAAGTCAATCTGAAAGTAAAAGRTGGCAAAAAAATCAGCTTTAATAGCTGAGCACCACTGCATTTAGCTGTAATGTTTGAAGAAGCTGGTGCTATCTCTGACCCCCATGGTCTTGCTCATCTCTTAGTTTATATCCCTGCAACAGAATCAGAAAGAAGAAATGTACGTCTATTTGACTCCTCCAATTCATAATTTAGTTGTTAATTAAGTTGGTGTGATTTTGAAGTTTCACACTAGTTTRTGAACTTAAAGGATTCAGATAGATGCACCTCTTGGCCACCGGCACTACAGTAGGCAGTAGTATCTTCTAGGAGGCAAGACAGCACAGGCATGCTAAACTCACACAGTGTCACTGAAAAACATCAACGCTTGGATTATTTCTCCTGACTCTACAGAGCTCTTATCATTCCTGTTACAATGGAGATTTATATGGGTTCCCATACTGTATTTTTTTTTTCCTCTTTCAGAGGACTCCTCCAGGAATCATGATTATAACATGCACTTTCTGGTACCACAGAATTTTTTAACTAATGTAGAGATTTTTTTTTTTTTCAGACAGCTAGGAGAGTGAATTTGATATGCTGTGGTTCTACAGGGCTGAACATCGTGGGCCACTGTTCCCTGATTGACAGCTTAGCTATTACAGCACTGAAAATAAATACTTATGTGGAAGTACACCTTTGTCTCCTTACTCTGCAGTTATCAGTTGACCTTTTAGCTTATTTATTATAAAGAAACTATTAATAAATGCTCTAATAGGAATAGGAAATAGAAAATATGATAGAAATGAAAATACAATAGAAAATAGAAAACTGACAATAACTATTCTAGCTATAATTGCATCCATCAGATGAAAGGATAATAAAATTAGGTGACAGCTGTCACTACTCATGAAATATCATTCCGTAATGAAGTTAACTTTCATGAATTTTAAATATAATGTTCTGCATTTATTAACTAAATAACCATTCCTCCTCCAAGATGTAGTAGCAGCTCTATTTGCTGTTGCAAGATGTGGTAAATCATGAAAGGARTAGGAGAAAGAGGAGCCTTCTTTGGGGTTCAGAGGAGTCGTRCTTTGACATTAGTTTCTTTTTTGGTCAACTCAGAAACTACTTCAAATTAATGGAGTGGCAGAGGTTTGGAATCAACCTTACTTTAACCAATTACCCAAAGTATTTTTATAGTCAATTTTCAGAGAGTGATTCAGAGCAGGGAGAGAGCTATTAGAATAGCAAGCTATATTGGGAGCTGCATTATTTTGGGTTTGTCTTAATGATATATACAGACATTACACTGTTGAGATTTAAATCTTCAACACCTATTGCTAAATCCAACAGAATTTTTCCATGTTCTTCTTCCTTGTCCACGCTGCTCTCCTTCCAGGTGTTAACTATGTCATATAATGCGTTTTTGCATTTGATCTTATTCCTATCCATATCTTTTCTCCCTTACATTTTGGATAATATTTGGTAGCTTTTAACCGCTATCACTTAAAAGCCGAATAAGGTATAGGCAATGTCACAGCAAATTTAAATCACCGTCATCTATAAATCTAGTTTATATAAAGATGTTTAAGTTCTTTTTTGTTGTGATAAGATTAGGAGCAAAGCTTTCCCTTTGGATAAAAGCTATGATATGCAATTACCTTTCCTTAACAAAAAAGATATTCTAATATTGTTTTTAGGGTTTGGAAATAGACAATAAAACTGTAAGTATGCAAATTTATAATGGTAATACAGTTTCACGAAATTAGAAAAGAATATATAGGAGCAGGCCAAGTTGGACCCTCTAACAAAAAAGGCTATTTTAGAGAGATGTGATTTAATTTCTTCCTGATTTGGGCTTTTTTTTGAATGACTCGATCATGTCAGCCCCACATGACTAAAGGAGTGTCATTTGCAGTTACAAATAGTACAATTATGCTATTTTTTAAAGAGAACCTGTTTGCAGATAAATAATTATTTTTTATTTGACAATTGCACTAGAATCACCCCCCCAAAAGTGAGTCCTGTTTGACTGCATTGTGGTGGCAGTCTTGTTACACTCCAGCTGGCTTTAACGTGGGCATATAAAGGAATGATTTCCTTCCATGGAAACAAGCTGACTCAAGTGCAAAATTTACTAATACAATAATCAAAGCTGTTATCTGAAAAAGAGTTAGACACATCAATCAGAGGTCAAAAAGAAGCACATAACAGGAATGAGTAACAACAGCAGACAATGCATTATGATGAGTACTAAAATAAGCCTGGTGTCTTTGGACTCAGCCTAATCATATATCACCTCAGTTTCAGCCAAGAACACTGGCATACAAAAACTTCATTAAGAGACTGTTCAGACACTAAAAAAAATAAAATAAAATAAAATAAAATTTCTCTTTAGGAAAAGCCCTTTTTAATCAAACTGTCTCTTATCATTATTAGTTTTGTTTATATTAAAAAATTACATTTCTTCCTTTGTTATCTCAATTTAGAAAACCTACAGCAAGACTTTCATAAAATCAGCATGATAAGTTGTTCTACTCAGCCCTGGTGAGGCCTCATCTCGAGTACTGTGTCCAGTTCTGGGCTCCCCAGGATCAGAGGGCTGGAGCACCTGCCCTGTGAGGAACGGCTGTGAGAGCTGGGCCTCTGCAGCCTGGGGAAGAGAAGACTGAGGGGGGAACTTATCCATGTGTACAAGTACCTGAAGGGAGGGTGTCAAGGGGACGGGGACAAACTCTTTTCAGTTGTCCCRTGTGACAGGACAAGAGGCAATGGGCAGAAATTGAAGCACAGGAAGTTCTGCCTGAACGTGAGGGGGAATTTCTTCCCTGTGAGAGTGACGGAGCACTGGACCAGGTTGCGCAGAGAGGTTGTGGAGTCTCCTTCTCTGGAGATCTTCAAAACCCACCTGGACRTGATCCTGTCTACCATGCTCTAGGTGACCCTGCTGAGCAGGGAGGTTGGACTAGATGATCTCCAGAGGTCCCTTCCAACCTTACCGATTCTATGATTCTGTGAAGTCAAGAGAGCTACCCACTAAAAAGTAATAGCATACAAGCCATTATCAAAAACTACTTTAAAGAAAAGTTCTATTTAGTCTAACTTTCAGTTCATGCTTTGTAGAACTTAAGAACTTAACCTCAAGGAGGTTTCCAAAGTATATTTTATTAATAAATGAAAGAGATCACTCTGAAAGAGATCCTGCTRCTTGGCAGTTGCAGAAAGAGAACAACTATGTAAAACTGAAATTCCTGTAGGAAAAGGGGAACAGAGGAGAGAGTCAAATGAGACCACTAATTTATATCCAGTTCGTAAATGCCAATTAGTTCTTAAATCACTGCATTGCAATATAGAATGTGTACCTGTGTTAAATAAGGTTTGTTTTTAGGGAGTTATTATTTATGTCTTACTTCTTAAAAGCATTTTCCTTTATTCAAGGAATGCGACTATTATATACAGTATAAGAATATTTACAACATATCTCTGGGTAATTATTTATTTGCTATTTTACTGTTTTTTGTAATCTTCTATGGTGCTTGGTCCTTCTACTCTGACCCCAATTTATTTACAGATGTTTATAATTTAATATTCTCTCATCTTTGTTTCTCTACAGATTAAAAGAAACTGCCAAGTCATTGYTAATCTTCAGTTAAATTTCTTTCACTCCCACCACTGGATGCTTTTAGTTCTGCTGCCAGCTGCACTATTTCTATTACATGATTAACCAGTGAGACTTAGGTAAGAATATACAGCATTTCTAGCAGGGTAGCCTGAATTACTTATTATTATGTTATTTATTGCTACAGAAATTGTTCATAGYAGTTCAATGCCTCAGCTRCCACATCACATCTGGTTTTTTATTTTTTTCCTTTTTTTAAGTATATAGATCTTTTCTCACAGTCKGAACTTCTAGTTTAGACGCAACATARTATTCTGTCCCCCTTCTCACTTACAGCTTTGATTCTCTGTTCAGAATATCACGTATCATTCAAAATGAATTCTTCAATGAAATTCAGGTTTTAAAGAACTACTGTATTTAAGAACCTACCTTTTAAACATACTTTCTAGAGCTTTATTACACAGAAAGTTAAGATCATTTAAACTCTAATCTATTTAAACTYCAAAAGAAGTATAAACTGTAGTTTAAATTTTACTGTCAAAAATCTTTTGGGATATAGTAGGACTTCACCAGTGGATTTTAATTTTCCAAATCCTAAACTGTCCCCTAATTATTATTATAACTTTTGTCCTCTGAACACTCATTTCAGCATTTTACTACTTTGGAAGAATTACATTTGGTGTGGGTTTTGAAGTCACAAAATGGTTCAGGACATCATCTCATCACTAAGGTGTGTGGTTCTGTATGTGTGGTGCGGTAGTATGCTCTTGTGAAGTAAAATGCTCTTATGAGCAAACCACAAAAGATTGTTAAGAGCAAAACCACAGCAAAATTGTTAAGAGTCAGTAACCTACAATCTCATTGTAAAGGAACTTATACACTTTCTTTGTATGAGGGCAGCTCATTCAGTTTCCTCAGACATTTCATTTACCAGCTTGTGGAATCAAGCTTGAGCACTAATTTCAGTATTATGAAAATTAATGTTACTGCTATACATACACTACATACTGCTATACACAGCATCCTAGTTGCTAGTGATATCTGCTAATAATACCAACCAGGTATGCAAAGCATTACCCAAACTGCCACTGATTGCCGTATCCATAAATCTATTCACAAAGAAATGTCAAATCATGTTTTTCTTGGTTGCTCCACCAGCAATTAGAAATTATGTAGACTTTATTTATAACAGTTTTTAATTTTCAACTTTTCACTTTTCTTTGGGGTTAAAAAATCAGAATATACAGGAATCTGAAAAAGTAAATCAGTTCATGTTTCCTTTTTTTCATTACCTTCTCTAATGCTTCATAAAATGTAACTTACACAAGTAGGAATCTGATTTTCAAGGTATTTCTACATTCATTGAGCAGTAATATTTTAGGACTACTTTACTCCCACAGATGACTGCCTAATACCCAAAGAGGCCATAGAAAAAGTGTACAAGCTGATAAAGATAGTGGTAGTCTACAAACACGTCTGTCTTATTTCCTTGAAAACAGGTACTGAATGAATTTTCCTATACTGGTATTCTGAGATCACTCTCTGTAGATAAAATTAATTGCTCATAGTGTTAGCACTATTTCACCTACTTGCTTTTGTGCTTTGAAAGGAAATTTTTTTCAACTCCCACCTTTAGTTAAAATAATGAGCCGGTTGTCCATATAATCTTGAACACATTCTTACATTTTGTTTGGATCTTTATGATACATCACTGTATGTTTAGGAAATAGGTGTGTATTCCCTAGCAAACAATAATCTTTGTTTTGCTCTGCAAACCATTTGGATGTTGATATTATTATATAGTCTCTACATCGAACTTGTACATGCTGGAGTAATCAGGAATCAGTTATTATACTAATAATCAAGGCTCAAAGTTGATTATTTCCTACTCTGATGATTTCTTGAATGAAGAAAACTGGGGAATGGGTTGGCAGAAGTTAAAATACAAATTAAAATACTAACTGATTAGAGGAGAGAGGAGGGGACCAGACCTTGAATACCCAAGCAGGCTGGTGGAGGTAAGGTGAGTGGGAAAAGGAACATAGCAATAGACTGCAGCCTTAATCATAGAAAAAGGGAGATGTCACAGGATATTTGAGATTAGAAAGAAAAAAAGACTTAAGAATTAAGTTGTATTCCTGACTCTTGAGGATCCCTGCATAATAAGCAGTGAAGCAGGGTCTTGTAGGATTGGAACAGTGGAAAATTGTTCTAATCACAGAGGTTTTGTGGGAGGCAGAATAGGAAGGAGATTGTCAACATTAGTCTGCGGGCCAGGGAAAATGGGACCATTAGGTCCTGCCTTCATTAAGGGATAATCAAGTCTGCACCTATTACATTTTATTTATCACACTGAGGAAAGCTTGAACAAACAAACTTCCCTTTCCCCACTATTTGGCAAGATAACAAGTGAGCAGGAAATAGCCTTCTTCACCTTAGAGTTAATCCCTGTGGTTTTTCATACCAAGTAATTTCTCTCAAATGCTGATAAAATGGATGTAATACCATGGTAAGAGTTTAATTATCTTCTCAGATAAACTAAGGTAGCCGTTTGCTGTTTAAGTCCTGGTAAGATCATTTTCATACCTTCCATTTGGCTGCTTACATAAATTGCACAAATTTATTTTGCTTTAGTTTTCTAATGTACCATTTATAATATTGTATAGTATATTAGACAAAACACTAACACATAGGAGGTCAGAGCATACAGAAATGACTAGCTTTATCAAACTAGTTAATCTAATAGCTATTGTTCATTTTAGAGGGGGGAAACACCACAGAAATGTGTGAATACCTGCTATAAATTTTCACTAGTTTATGAAAACTTTTGTTATGTCTAGAGAATCCCCAGCAATCTGAAATGAAATGGCCTACCTCTGAGGTACTATTAGGATAAGAATAACTTACAGAATAAGCTTTGCATGACATGCAGAATCAATCATTTTTACTATTATAACCTAGACAAATTCCCATTAGAAACTATGCTACACTTACAAGCATCTATTTTAAATTTTTATATACTTGGTGTGCCCAATATAGCAGTACTGTGTCTCAAATTACTTTTGTAAATCTAATTGATTTAATAAATTCACATTTAAATTGCTATTCAATTACTTACTCTTCTCTTCAGCAATTTTACAATCTTGAGCATATAGCAGAACGAGAATATAATTAGAAGGCTTATTCATTAAAGAAATGCTTGTCTGCTGGTAGGTCACCTGGGTTTTTYCTCAAGACATTCAAGCTACTTCTCTGTTAAAAAAAAGTATTATGGAAAACTAGAAAAGTATAAATATTTGATAATACACAGGAGGGGAAATACCTTGCCATAGAGTGGGCATGAGGAATTTATATATTTATATATCATACAAATATATGTATACATTACAAACTCGTTCATAATGTTTACTAAGTGTATATCCATGAGCTAAATATACATTTTTTCAATTTATTTTATTTTCTTTGATATTTTGCAGCTTTAAAAGGGTGACAGCTTCCATACAGTTGTATATATGAATGATATGTAATTWAAATAAAACTGCAAAGTTCATCTGCATGTATATATACAACAYTGAAAGGTAAAGCTATTCACAGCTATGTATGCATCTTCCAAAACTATTTAAAAGACAAAAAAGAGTGTGCCAATCACATGGAAATGATCACAACACAATGAAGAAAATACTTGTATATTTGTATTTTAAACTTCTCTCCAATGTCCTACACTCACAATGTCCTACACTGTAAAAGCCCTAAAAGCAGTAATTTTAGCCCATAATAAATTAACTAAGTAGGAAAGTATCATCCAATCTGATTGATGAGAAATCTGAAGTAGAGGTTTACTACCTGTCTTCTTCAAGCCTGTACAACACTGAATATACAACTCAGATCTATTAATCATTAGGACAGTACTTTGATCAAGACCACCACATACTCTTTATTATCAAGAAACTTGTTTCAGCTTGAAGCTGCAATAAATCTTRCTCATGTGAGATGTTAGATCTCTGAGGAGAGCCAGACTGTCTCTTCCCTGCAAGCAAACTTAACCAGCAGTCTGCTTGCTTTGCACTTCCAGCTTCCTTATCAGCATCGGTTGGAGCGGTTTCCTGAACAACTCCTGCTATCGAAAGTAAACGCCGAGAGAGAAACACTGGCCTTAGTCCTGCCTACCGGGCTAAGCAGACTGCTCCACAGAACAGCCTGGCTGTGTGCATAGGCGGTGGATAAGCTACCTGAGCCGTCTGTGCACCTCTGGGTTCTTCAAATCCCTAGCACTATACGTGCCTATATATCCATGTGGATCACTGAACTTCTGTTCAACATGGCAGGTTTTGCTGGAAAAGGTAGTACTACAGCAGCAAGTCAACTTTTATTAGACCATCTAATTTAGCTGGAAAAAGTAAAAAAAAAAAAAGAAAGCTGCCACTTGCAGAACTTTCTTTAGAATTTCTTTTCTTAAGTGATCATGATATTAGCATATAGCTCTTAGTCCATCATGGCTATCTACTACATTTTTTTCCCTCCTAACACATATGTTGGCTAAAGGAAAAACTTCGTAGTGTAGAATTAGCAGTTCAGTAAGATCAGGTAATTTAATTATTTAATTAACTAATTAATTAATTTTTTGCAATTTGACCTCAGGTGAGCTTACGCTGTTATTGTATGTTATATTTGTGATGAAATATGAGGAAGYAGAAGCCCATCTGAAGAAACAATGACATAGTGGAGAAATCTGAATGACAGGGCTTATCTTGAATTTTCAGTAAARTTTGAGTATTACATGTCCTACTCTTATAGATGTCCATATACAGATAAGGACTTGATAGCCTTTTCTACATTYGACTTTTTGCATTTTGTTTATTATAATAGAATCTTTATGGTGCTCAAAGATTTAAGCTCAGATTCAAAAAGAATCATAAATAGAAGATGATTTTTCTCCTTATCTATGAAAGTAACACTTTAATTTAGGACATATTGAATTCACTAAGTGTATTTACTTTCAACAGGATCAACTCAAAAGRAAAAAAAGCCCCAAAATAAGAGTTCAATGAATTCATCACAATCTTTCTTGTGAAATACAGACTAATAAAGATTATCAAAATATTTTGTTGGAGTTTTCCCAAGATATTTTAATCCTACAAACTAGTTATTTAGCATAGATCCTGATTTGTTTACGCTAATAAACAAAATAAAAATTAAAGCAAATTTCACTTTTGTATAAATAAACCTGCTTAGGAGTATTAAGAACTTTTGGGGTTTGAATCACTTCATAAACAGTACAGAAGTTTAGAAAAGGTCTATATTTTAGGCAGCAACAGATTTAATGCCATAGTTTTTGAGATACTTCRAACAAAACTTTATGCTTGCATCATACCTGACTTCTACACAAAGCTTTAATACCATAAATCTACTCCAGAAAGTGAAAGAAGGGTTCAAGGGTTTCAAACACGACTATAAGAAAAAGCTTTATCTTCCGTGTTATTAGTTACCTTGACATTTTGATGAACTTTTTCCCTCCCACCTCCTGGCCAAACAAGTTAAACTTTTGTATTGCCATATCTGACTGTTAGATAAATCTTACAAAAGGATTACTGAGGCAATGAGGAATGATTCTTCTGTTCTATAGAATCTGAATTGGGTTATACCCATCCATCATCTGCATGCATCTTTAGGTTTACACACTGACAYTGGGCTCCAGCTGGACTACTTGCAAATGGGATACCACTTTATTAGCATATTTGTTTCCCTGGAAGTTGCTATATTTGATTAATAATAGTACACTCTTATCTTACATAGTATATCTCTGATATACGAAAACAGAGTAGGTTGACGCTTTTGAATGTAATCTTCTTTACAGAAAATAGTTTTAAAAACCTGGCAATTTAGTGGGTTTTAGCCTTGATGACACATCAAAGAAAGATGAGTTTYGTTTCCAGAAAGAACATGTCACCCATACCCACATGCGTACTTTGGAGGCTAGGTTCCCTACTCCAACCCTTTTCCAAACAGAAAATAATTAGGCCGAAAAGTTAAGAAGGATCTTAAAAAGATTCTGAAAATGTCAGCATCATCTTCATCCCTGACATCCTTCATTGACTCTTACTACCCTGACGAACAAGAAATGATCTTGAAGTGTTATGAAGACGATAATTTCCCATTTTGAATAATTAAAAAATTGAGTGAATTATAAAATCTCAAATTACCAACTCCTACATTTTTTCTCTTTAAAACAGGGAGCTAAGAGCTTAAACAGAGAAAAGCATTGTGGTGCCATATCAGAAACAGTCATTTAACCAGATTGGACTCAAACTGCTAAGTCATTTTAGGTCAAAACAAAACATTTTAATCATCACTCAACAGATTGATTAGCAGTCAGCAGAGACCGAGAAACTTAGTGATCTTTTTTCCCTGAAACACTGTTCAGTAATTGGACTCCCTCTCATTTTACAAGTCCATCAATCATGAGAACCATGACAAATTCTCATTTTCATTTCCTCTCACGTAGAAGGTGTTACACCGCTATATTCTGCTGAGCTTCGGCCAGGTGAACCTTACCAGGTGTGAACGTAYGGGCAGCAGCAGACACAGCGACATACAAGGGTTAGCACTTCGGTGGCCGGAGCCTGAACACCCGGCGCCGCGCTGCTGGCGTGCCCTTGTCAGCCGCGGCTTACCCCACGGGAGAGAAGGGGCWAGCAGAGGCAGGAAAAAGTGCTCCCCGCTGCTTTTTGGCTCTCAAGCAAGCGCCGGGCAAGCGCTGGGCCCTTCTGAAGTTCAGCCCTGCTGCTGCAGTCTGTGGCTTTGTCAGAAACATCTCCTACTTGACTGTTTCCACAGCAACCAGCTAAACGAAAGAAACTATTGATATTCCACTGCTGGCTGCTGCCAAGAAAACGTTAGTCCGTTACACATTTCTCTATTCTGCCCACATCTCAAGCCTAATTGGCTGAGGTTACAAGGAACTTTTGGTGTTACAAGAGCTGTTTGGCTTGGCTGACTCCTCACGTAGTCGTCACCCAAGAGCAGGCGCTGGAGAAGAAGGCTCTGCCGTGCACCGCGTTAGAGTCCAACACATCCCCTTTCTTCATGCAAGCGTTAAAGGGTGTTTGGAACAAGTGGCTCATGTCTCCCCGCTCAGCCGTGGTGTGTACAGTAAAGTAATTGCTGCGGATACAGTTCTCGTGTAACCCATCTAGGCAGGGCACCTGCAAATCCACAGGCTGCCACGTGGTGAAGCAACGTGAAGCAACGTGAAGCGTGAAGCGTGACGCACTCCCTCCCTTTCAACGGCACTGGTACCCGCTCCACGTAAATGTAACATTTCTGGTTGACTGGGAACTTTATGAAACACGAGGGGATAAAAACAGGCTCTGCACTAGTCAAGGTCCAAAGTAACGGTTATACTAACTTATTATTTTTACACAGCCATTTCAGAGACCAAACACAGTTCAGTAAATAGTGGAATTAGTCTGTTCTCCTATGTGCGATTTGTTCTTCAACCTCCCTCATCTCTCACAGGACACATACTGGTAACAGACATTACATACTGTGACCAACGCAGAATTTATGTGCAGTGCTGACTGGCTGGTCAGCTGCTGCCACAGATAACAGATAACACTAAAATCTTGCTTTTTTTTCACTCTTTTTTTTTTTCTTCTCACAGTGAGGAGCAGGAAGAAAAATGAACTTGAGTCTTTTTCCTCTATCAGATASGGCAATTTTCACAAAGCCTGCAGAAACTCAGTTATCACAAAACATTTATCATTTGATTTAAACATGTGAGTGTTATTCATTAGTAGGCTCCAAAGTTATTGGAAGGAAAGCACTGACATGTGTAGCCTTACTGTTATTCTTTTGAACAAATGAGGATACAGCTAATAAAAATCTTGGGAAATTGTTCAAGTGATGCAAATGTACCTGGGCAGCAGTTTCTAAGGCTAGGATAGAGAAGGACAAGTGTTCAYGGTGAAAACTGTAAAGAAGAACAGATCAACTTCTTTTCTTGCAGGAGGGTCATGCCAAGTAACTAGCTGTTAAGTAGCTATAGCCAAAAAGATTATTTATAACCAGACTGACTGAGCCAGCTGTTAGTAGGGCAGTATTCAGGTTCTCACAGCTCATATGATGATATCTTTCACTTTTGCTAATCTGTTCAGCTCTTTGTTGTACAGCTCCTCCGGTCGGAGGACACTTCTGTGTCATGAAAGACAGCTGGGTGCTCTGAGTGACACCTGAAAATGTCTACGGAGCTGTCTCTGAATGGCACTCATTTTAAATACCCAGAGGAGATGACCTCACGGTACTTTCTGCATTTATTTTCATATTATAGACAGGTTGATATTCTCTCCTTGTTCTTTGACAGTAGTTAGCTACTTAGCTGTAGAATATTTTTCAAGATGGGTAATATACCTTTAATGTTCACAGCACAGTTTAGATTCTTTTCCAGCTTTCATATTTCTACATTTCATAAGGACTGAAAAATGTTTTAGAATGTGAATATGGCTTTTAAGAGCTCATTTTCTCCATGCTAATCCAACAGGTTGCTTAATTTTTCAGCTTCATTTCCTCCTCTTTAAATAGAAAACTTTGCCATATTATCAAAGTTTAGGTATTCTCAGCATGATCAATGTGCAGAATCACACTGATTTCGGTATATTTCTTATAAACTAAAAACCACAAGGTTGGAGTTTTACCAAGCTCTACTTACTTTTATAACTCACTCTGAGTACATAAGTACTTTTTTTTAGTTCAAAGTTGTGGAAAATAAGGAGATATCTATTATAAATTAAATGTAATTAAAGATCAAGATAAAAATTAGTCCTTTTGCTTAAGAGAATTTGTATTAGTGGAGGCTTGCCAAACAAAGTTTAGGTAAAAAACAAAGTTACATAATGCATTTTTTTTACTAGCAACAAGCAAAGCATTAACAATTTCATTTTTAAAGGTTCAGTTGGCCTTAACATACTAAAAGAAAATGTTRCTTCCTCTTCTGTGAAAGGTCTAGGCCAACATAACATGCTGTGATAATAAAATTAATTCCTTTTTTAGTAGAACAATCTTATTTTCAGGGAATTTTACAGAGACAAGTCACAGCTTTAAGAAATATTTTGCTATTCAGTGCACAGGAACATTTTGAACTTGAATTTCTAGAAGAGTCATCTGATACATCAGTCTTTAAATTAAAGCTCAAAATTGGGACATAGAAAATATTTTGGTCTCAGTTTATGAAAATCTGTACTGCCWCATTTTTTTACAGCTTCTGTAATTTCAAATGACTCCAACTTTAAGTTTCTTAGCCATTTCTTGAGGCTTTCAATGGATACACTTGTCCTAACATGAATCTATATTTGACCATCTTGTGAAATGCATCTAGTAAACAACAGGACTCTGTAACCACTTAAATTAGAAGGCAAAACATTTCCATAAAACAACATCTCCTGAAGATGAAACTTCAAATCCCTGAATTGTATGCAGCTTGCATGTTTAAAGTAGATGGTTTTGGGASCAATAATTTTGAAAAAGCAAGCAAAGATTCTGAAATTTAGAATTGGAGTCTCTTATTCATTGAAAGGAAAACTTCTCCAATATTTCTTTCATATTATTTACCATAGTAGTTATAATTTCTATTCAGGAATTCCTTTTGCAAAATTATTCAGCAGACTTAATTGTTTAGGTCAAAAAATTCACAGAAGACATGGAAAGTCTAAATCTAATTTATTGAAATATGTACTGAAATACATTTAACTGTTTTAGAGATGAAAATTTAGTTTAATTAAAAATTCTTAAAAATAAGGTTATACTTTTCCTGACTTCTTTCTTACTTTGGAATAACTTAATGATGAACATACATAAGCCAAATGTTCCCACCAGAAGATCCTCTGATCTTTCACCTATATTTCACCCTATTTTGTCGCTTTAAGTGACAGTAGCACTTAGAGAAGAATCATACAGGTTAAAAATTTTCCACCCCATAATAGGGACTGTAGCAGAGGTTGAAGCTACCTACAAAACTAAAAGTTTAAAACTTATTTTTTTTTAATTAGTTTAAAAAATCAGAGTCTTGTAAAGACCTGCTGAGTTTATTGAATTACGTATATTATAGTATATCAACTGCAAAGCAAGACAAGAATCTTTTTCTATTTTACTTTTATTCCTATTATATTCATAGCAGGCTATTCTTTGCAGCTTCCTATGTTTCCCATATTCTATTTCCCAGCCACAGTTGCCAGACTGTGTAAATGTAAATCAAGTGTAGCTCCCGCAAAATACAGAAAACTAAACAAATCTCAARTTTAAACTTTACTAGTGTGAGTGTTGTTTTAAATTCTTATTCAGATGTATCTTGGAGCTACAGTAAACATAGGAAATCTTGCAGTTCATTTGACACTGCTTATCCAATATCATAAATTCTATTTCTATCATTTTTTGCTGATTAAGATCAAATTCTGAACAACATTTAACTAAATATTTTAACTTTCACTTATATCCCCTAAGCTCCCTATATTCATATTTTGGGTAGAAGTAAACTTTATTTGGCAATCAGTTTTACGAGATATAGATATTCAGMCAGCAGAATTTGAGAAATTTGAAATTTGGTACACTGAAAGATTAAGTTGTGCTGAATGAGTGATTTACTTGAAATACAGCATACAAATCCCTTTTGATCCATTAGAAAAGGCCGTTGATTCACTTTTACAGAAGGAAGTGTATGAAGGACTTAAAAATTCCTAAGGCTTAGTTCAGCACTGCTTTTTTGAAGAACAACCTCATTAATGACTTCCAAAGAATGTTTTTCAGCAATTCCTTCAACAAGACCAGTCTGCGTGAGACACAGAGGAGACATACAATTGCAGAGTTCAGCAGACTGGGAGTCCTCTTCAGCTTCAAAGATCTGCAGGAGTCTGGAGACACCTTTGCAATATTGTGTCTTTCAAGTTACACAATCCTCTCYTCAATCCTCAGCTCCAAATGAGCTACGACACGAGTGGTTCCTCTAACTATAGCAGTAAGTCTGATAAAAAGCCTAAGCAAGGCCATCTACAAAGATGACAATGCTGTGTCAGGGTGCACAACATCATCCCCTACTGAATAAGGAGAGAAGGGTGAGAAGAAAAGGGTAAACTGCTTACTCCAAACAATAGAGCTGCTGCCTTGCAGACCCCAGATTTCTGGGATGCCCTTTGTGAAGGACATGGACTTGCAGTAGTATCTGACACTTTGTCTTCTCACCTAGTTTGTCTCCACTCCAAAATTTAATATGGCATGAGAAATTCAAATCATCCTCAAATTGTACCAATAAAAATCACTTGGGATTACAGTCTTGGTCTCTATATTTTGAACTTGGGAAGAAAATTAACAATATTAACTGTATTTTGAAGTATATAATACATGGAGAAATACCATGCTGACATATAGCTATACTGAGTGCTATACATTATGTATAGAAGAGTTTAATACATTGATATGGATTTAATCATATGAGGTAGCACTACATATACTAAAAGAATAGAATAATCCTCTATTCTAAAAGAAACAATCTCTTCTTTATTATAAGATGATCTATGTTTTCTGGGTACAGTGTTTTTCAAGTGAAATCTTAAAATGCAAGTTGTTTGCAACCACTTAAAAAAATAGACAAAATATCAGAAATTGTTCYATTAAATAAAAATAGGAAATTACTACAGCACTTAACAGATGATGTATACAGTTTAAATTATACGCACTCTGTCATCCAGATGAAAACTTACTAGCTTGTAAACAAGTCTGTGAGAAGTTCTTGTCAAATGGGCTGTTGATTCTTATTACTGCATGCAAGTAAATTTCACTGGACATGTAAACAAATTGCACTTAACGGTACGCTGACACTAAATTCAGAGAAAGTGTTTTCAAGCATTTGCAACCCCAAGAATTTTAATCAACAGATTAAACAGAGAGGAAAATACTGTTTGCTATTGAGAGACTTCCTTTTTTTATATATTAATAAATGAAAGATCATTTGAGAATAAAAATTCCCAAAGTATAATTTATACATTACTTTATTGAATTTATCTTCAATTTATGAGTTTTTATATTTTGTTTCATTAATATTCTTTATATTCTTAAATATGATAACCTAGGCAACTCAGTAAACTGGTAACTAGATTGCCGCAATGGCTTCCAAAATACTGCTTTATTAAGAGGATACCTAAACTTGGAATTCCAGAACTCCACCTAATGACACCTACCGAGGCAGAAACAAAATCTTGGGGCCTCCAAAAAGAAACTCAAAAGCTCAAGTCATTGAATCAGAAGATCCTTTACAAACAGATAATTCAAAACATTGGGTGGGATCTAGGTTTCCAAGTGTGACTCCCTATCTCTAAATAACATAAGACACTGGAAATACGAAAACACTGATCTAGTTTTCGTTTTACCATGGGAAGCATTTGTTTTGAAAATAGTACATTATCTTGCCTTTCAAAGGTATAGTAGTATCATAAAGGTAATACTGAATTCTCTTTGATATGACTGCTACGTAGAGACTTATACTCAATTTTAGAAGTACCATCTTATTTTATCTATTTTAATTCAAAAACTTTAGATACGGGAAAAATAGTGCAGTTCTCCAAATTATGTCATATTGGTGCCATGCAGATATTTATGGCAAATACTGTTGCAACCTTCTTCTAATACCTCTGGTTGAGGACTACTGTTGCTGTCATGCTTACTCAGGAGCAGACAAACAATAGTGAATTTTTAGAGTATTGTACAAAAATGACTGCAAATAGTTCATTTACTGATGTAACTTATGTGCAACCCTCTTACAATGCTTTATAATCCTCCAGAGCAGTGCTAAGTGGTATACAATACAGTGTCTCAAAACCTTCCATACTTACCAATTGTCGGCTTAGCTGGTGCAATAAATGAAAACCATATATAATCACATAGTTTAATACTTTCAGTACACTGAATCTTTTCTCCAAGCTACCATTAATTACTTTTAATAAAATGATTTCTGATAACTCCCATAGACACTGTCAACACTAATAATAGATTTGTCAAAAAGAACAAAAAAAATTACAATAAATATATACTCCACTCTTTGGAATGGAAAAATTATTTATTCAGTCTGATACCCTCAATGTGCAGAAACAAGAGTAAGAAATTGATGATACAAATCTTTCCTTAAAATAAAAGCTCTTAACAGATCCACAAACGGATGTTAAGTTCTCGTATACCACAGAGAGTTCTAAGGTTAAAATGTTTGAAGCTGAGTCAAAAGAGGCCGCCTGTATTAACTCTATTTTAGTAAATATATCTAGATGGGGATTGAATTCAAACTAAAACTCTCTTGACTTTGTATCTGACTTTTGCTAAACAAGGGCAGGTCTCTGCAGGTGTAAAATGTCAAGTAGAAATTCTGTTTGTGAGGTATGCAGCATACATTATATAGTGGCCAAGTTTACCAGTGTAAACATTCTAAAATTAGGAGTCCCTTTCCCATTAAAAAAAATCACACAACCATTATGATTCATTTGTTCAGCAAATCTCTAGAATTGTTGCCAACAATTGCTACAGGATGATAAAGAGAAACAACAGAAATTTGTATGTAATCATTCAAATCACAAAAACAGAAAAAAAAAAGCCATCACCAATCATAGCTTTCAAGATTGAAGTACAGAAGTTTATGGTGGTATAGTGATCTAGACATGCAAGGGTGAAACTGGTATAATTTGTCTGGTTGTTAATTAAAATATGACCTAAATCACAGCATTGAGTTAGTTCTACCCACAGGAGAGGATGGAGTATCAGGCATCTAGATTTTCAAGTTAAGAGAATTATTGTCCTCCCAYTACTCAGGAGACGTAAAGAACTGCTGGTATACTAGTTCCAAGAATACTCAGCTTTATGGAATCAGAGAGAAAAGAGGGAAAGTGTCTGCAATTGCTACAACCCTCTATTCCTAAAATACTTAATACTGCAAATAGAAAACTAAATGCAGATAGCAACTAAATACTATTTTAAAACTTTTTAATATGTATACACTTGGATTACAATCTTTTCTTGATCTTCTTATGCTGATAAATTAAAATGTAAATATGGTTCGACTGTTTCAAATCATTCAAAGTCATTAGAACAGGACTGAAAAATAAAGGTAAAGGTGTTTTGTTAAATTGTTATTTTTTTTTTCTCTCTTCCGTATGGATTGGTCAGCACTCATGAGACAGATCTTTTAAGGTCCTTTTCCCCTTTGCCTCAGCCACAGTTTGAAAATACCACCCCTTAATACTTAATGTCTCTGTATGAAATCCATGCCAAGTCCAGGACTACTAAGGTAAGCACAACAAGAGTTCACATTTATGAATGAAAATGTGAATGAAGTAAAAAGAAATTCCAAAGACATACTAGAGGCTTTTAATCATGAATAATTGCTCAAGAAAYGTTTTAATAGTCAATAACTTCTACATTGTTGGTTAGAAATCCTTCTATCATTTTTTCTTATGTCTTTAGGGATAAATAAAAATATAAAAATAATTAGGAACCTTCTGATCCTCCTATTTATTCTGTATTAAAGTAACTACACCTTTCTATCTGTGTGAGTTTCCTAATTCTAAACATATTCATTGGATTTGCCTAAAATTGAAGAAAGCCAATGAAAGACAAGAGTGAAAAGGAATTCAGAAGAAGCAGTTTTAAAGTTTTAAATGCCAGTCCAGTGTCTGTAAGAGTGTAGGTGGACTTTTTGTTGTAGAAGAAGAAAAAATAAGAATCTACAGCTTCCAAATCAGCAAAAATGGAAGTCCTCCCAGGAATGATTTATATTTCCTTATGCTGCTTTTTATCTTTGAAGCCAGATAGGTCAAAGCTGACAACTGAATTCTCTTCTCAGTCCAGAACAACACTAGGCTTTTTCTTTATCTTGCATTATGATCATAAACTGAATTATTCCAGTATAAAAGCATTTCTGTGGCCCAGTGAGTCCCCCTCTCTACTTCGAAGCCAATCAGAAGAATTCACATGCTTCTTTCAGGTATCAGCTGAACCACTTCYTGTCTTTTATATATCACAATTTGATCAGATTCTGCTGGGATGTGGCATTTGAGGCCAATGGTTTAACTCAGTTGGTTAGAGTGTGGTGCTGCTAATGCCAAGGTTGCAGGATCAATCCTTGTATGGGCTACTTGTTTGAGGGTTGGACTAGATGATCTCCAGACATCCCTTCCAACCTTACCATTCTATGATTGTATAAACAACTAGGTATGGATTTACAATGAGCTTGCTTAAAAAAAAATCAAAACAAAATGACTTGGTGCCATTTCCTC
>NW_028186383.1:788938-828043 GCF_003343005.1 Rhea americana
AGATTGTTCAACTGAAGAGCTATTTAGTTTCACAATATACCTCTGGAGTCCTCTCTTCCCTTTACGCCTCTTAAATGAAAAAAAAAAAAAAAAAAGAAAAAAGAAAAAATTGTCATCGAGTAAACCTGTACAATACCATGCCTTTCCAACTTTTAAAAAGTAGGAGTGAATATATGCTGATAAATGGTTTTCCATCTGCATTTTATATTGAGCTATATTTTTCCCTTATTTATTCAAAAATTAAATTTTTGTCAATATATTTCTCCCAAATACTCTTAAGCTGGTGAAAAGGAACTGGTTTGCAGTCACATTTTAGCTGGAAACCAATGTAGAAAGAACAAATAAAAATACAGTGTTTAAAAACATACAAAGATAACTCCAAGCAGATTCAAGACTGAGAAGAAACCTTCATCACCAATAGCTTACTCCTCCATAMAAAGAACTCAGGATGCAGATAACTTACTGTAATACTCCTCCCATACCATCACTCCTGAGGAAGACTAGAACCATTGACCTTAGATACTACTGCAATACGAGAATGATGAACAAAACACAAGGGAAAAAAAAGGTGGAAAAATTAAGTAGTTTTGGAATAACAAATTTAATTTTATTACTATTGAAGCTTTTCTATATTAATTAGCTATTTCAATCTGCAAATGTTAGTGTCATTGTAACTGAGCTAGTAACAGTAATTATATGTTTTGACTGGATTATTAAGATTTTAATGAAACTAACAGTAAATTCTTGGCTTTGCATGTAAGGTGTGTTCCTTTCTGCCCTTAAAATTTCAAGCTTTATGCTCCTCTTGATAGYATAAAGTAGTGCAGAGCATATAGATAGTTAAATGGAAATGAGAGTTTCTGAGTAAATGCAGCTCCTCAAGTAGTGAAATCACTATGTTCATCTCCTTGCCTACTGTTCCTACACCACAGACAACTAGACTTATTCCTTTAAGATAAAACTGTTCGTTTGTTCTGTGATAAATAGGAAATAAAAAGTGTGATCAGACATTTTAAAGAAGTGGTTATTTTTTACCCCAGAAAAAAAAAGTGTGTGCTGTCATCAAACTAACTCACGCTCTTTTGCAATTCTTGCCTCCAAGRAATAGCTGAATAAGGTCTGCAATTTCTACAGTAAAGCTATGAGTACRTTTTTTTAAGACATGGTATTTCCTTCACATTTATTTTAAAATGCAATGTKCAAAACATAGGCAAGATGATGAATAGTTTATATAAAAATATGCAAASGTTTTAAGCTAAGGCACTATTCTGACTCCTATCAAAAAAATATCAGTAGCTTTTGGATGGTAGGTCTTTAGATGTGTGGTATCTACCAGAGGTATTATAGGCTAAATGTGGATGAGCTTCCTTGGTTAGTGCCAGCAACATATGCATCTCCTAAATGTCAGCATTTCTTCATTATGAAATCCTTTTTTCTSCTCTTTTCTTTCTTTTTTTTATTCTGATACAGCTACCACCTCACAGTATTTATCATGGGCCCAATACGGTGTCATTTACTCATAGCTCTAAGAACCAAATCTTAAAGACAGTAAGTTAATTTTCTTTTAAGTATGTGACACAATAGCACTTAACTCATGATTTCATGATGGTGTCAATGCCATTACCACAATAAAACAAAAATGTGGATCAGTATTCTAGGGAAACTGCATATTTTTCTTTTTAGATTCAATTTTCCTTTTCTAGCAAGACAGATATTCTTCTTCAGACCTTGAAGTAGATGCATGCTACCTAAACACATACTAGARGTTGTTACTTTAGCTATTCTATTGCTTATTGATAGAATTTAAAGCAGAAAAAACACCACCAGCAGTAACATTCCTTCCCTGGCTTCTGCCCCTCCTAAATAGAAGAAGAAAACTAGAGAAATGTTTATGCAAAATTTATTGTTGTGAATCAATGAGAAAGTGAAGTTTGAAAGTGAATGTCCTCATTAGCTTTACTAAAAAGACCCACATATAGTGCACAGGTAAAGAAACTTTTTTGGATGGATGGATGTTCTATTTATTAAGCTAATAATAAACTCCCCTGGGAATGGGAGAAGTGTATGCATAATACTTTGGACTACTTTCAATTAATAAACAAGCAGAAAATGTGGAATTCAGTATCAAAGATCTCAGTTGTACTGCGCTTGGTAATTGATAAGCACCTGTACAATAACAGAAACTGCATCTGCATTACAACAGCCGCATTTTGTTTTTGTATTCAGTTTGAACATCCTTAAATTTATAATTAAATGAAAATTTTAGGGATATCATTAACATTTAACACTAACAAATAGAAATAYCTTCAACATTTAATGAAACATGAAATTTACTCGACTTTATTGTTASGTACCTTATTTGTGAGCAAAGTATTCATTTAGATGTGAGAAAAGAAAATAAAAMCCACCATTGACTGCAGTCAGCTCCAGCTATGAAATATCATATAGCAGCAGTACATAGATGCCACCACTGCTGCATCAGTGCCAGAGCTGGTGCTGATACTGGAACAGCTATCACAACTGCATGTGCCAGCTCAGAAACCTTTAAGAGGAAAACACTGGAAGAGCTGTCACACATCTCCACGCTTTGTTCCTGCTGGCTATGGCTTGGCCTGTAGGGTAGTAAACGGGGGTGCAGCRTGCTCTGGTCATTTGTTTGACACAGCTCCCAGCTCATCCCTCCTGCCAGAGAGCTGCTGCAAGAACATGCCTGACTTGATAAYAGCTTGCTGAAGGAGACCCCTTCACAGGTGTCCTTTGCTGGCGTCTTTGACGTCCTATCAGCGACGCAAGCAGTCCAGACAAGGCAGARCAATCAAGAGTAATACTTGTCTTTCCTGATGCTTTTCAGGGTATAAACATTTTGACATTAATCCTTCCAAGAAGATTCAGGTGATTACCGCTCACTGCAGAATCATGTGCTATTGTGGTGATTAGCCTCTTTCATATTTCTAGAACGGGAGAAAAATTGACAGACCTGCTTGGCATGGCAGACCTGATCACACACCTTCTGCTTTACCCCAGTCTTCTTTAAAATGCAAAGGAATACTTTGGATAAATATAGAAAAGGTGCATTTCATGACAACCCCAAAGAATAGGAAGAGAAGGGATTTAAAGAACAATGTAAAATATTATAAGGGGACAAAAATTGGGGTTGTTTCTCTTTTTCTCTATCGTCAGGAGCGGAAGCAGTCTTAAGATGGTAAGTACCTGAAATGAAACACTGATGTGCACCTAAGATTAGATTATGGAAAAGAAGGAGCTCTCCTGAAAAGATGACTTTTCAAATATACTTGAGTGATAAGAAACAGCAATAATATTTCAAGATTTTTTAAAATAAGACAAATTTTATATCAGAAGAATTACTAAATAGGAAAAAAAAGAAGATTCGTTAGACTTTCAAATATAAACTCTAGAGAGAAAAAGTAGATATAGTTTTTATTATTATGCAAGGRGAATTTCAATTTTGCTTTTCCAAAAAACTTGAGGTGTACATATATGGAACAGCATGGAGTAACTATGGCAATTCTAGTGCTTCCAGAGAACAGAACTGATTTAATTACAACTGCTAAATTAGGCTAATTTCATCAATATTTTAAATTTTCATTATGTTAGAGTTTAAACATAAAACTTATATAAACTGAACTGATAGCTGAGACACTATCCTTTTATTCATGAGAAGCATGGAACTTCTGGCATACTGGAAAAGGGTTTTCCAGAGTTTAGGATAGAATTATTCTTTAAATAGGTAGAAATTCAATTTTATATAAAAATGAAGGTTCATGTCCTATTTAACTGATAATGTACAAATTTACTGGTCTCTTATGCCTTTAGTTTGGCTTTGTTAAKATGGAATTTGCTAGAATTATTACACTAGCAATCATCAAAAGCTATTCTGTCCACACTGCAAAATGACATTTTACTACAGCATTAACAGAATGTTACCACAAACATTATTGATTTAGATCAATAAAATAGTATTATTTTACCTCTGAATTTATTGTAATGGAGTACTAGTAAACAGAACTCCACAGTCCCTCTGCAGTCATCCTTAATCATACAAAGAGATGGTACTTAGAGATGGATCTTAGGTTTGCTATTGTAACCATATGTTATGCCAATAAAACAGCAGATGGAATATATATTCCTGAATAAAAATGAATATAGGAATCCTGGTCCACCTCCAGACCATAATAAAAACTTATTCTAAAGTTTGTGGTTCTATATCTGACAAAAATTTACTATTAGAAGCAGGTGCAGAAATAGATAATGACATTTTTTCCACAAACAAAAATGCTGTATATATTCTATAGTTTGGTCTGTTTACTGCTTAGATTATTCTATCAACATAAAGAACTAAAATTATTTAAGTAGATGCTTTAAACAGGCAAGTAATGTTTGTTTTTAAGCAAAACAATACTTTTTTAATCTGTTCTTAAAAGATTAAAGGGGGAAAAAAAATAAAGAAAGAATGCGTATGCGTACCTTGCATATGTAGCATTAACTCTAGCAGGATTACTAAGACAGCTTTTAGCTCCTAACTATAGTATCTGGAAGCAAGACTGCACTAAAAATGAAGGAATGTAACAACAGCCAGAAGCTCAACGCACCATATGAAAGGAAAGGAAAGGAAAAAATGCAAAATTGCTCCAAGAAGCATCCACTCAGCACATCACTGTAAGTACTTCTGGGGAGTCTCATGAAACCAACTACATTTTTATTCATTTCTCAAGGTCTGTTCTGTGACTTATGATTTGGTGCCATTAACTAAGAGCTACTTATATTTAAGATTACAGAAGGATGCTAGAGAAGTAATTCAAATCATCCGTTGTATCATAGCCAGCCATTTCTTTAGCGTGTGGGAAAACCACATGAGAAACATCTATCTTTTTCATTATTTCTCTCTCCTATTGTCATTGTCTCAGGAGGTCACAGAGATCTCTAGTATTCAGCAATACGTGTGTGTGTCCTGTTTAGCACGTGGGTACAGAAAGTCAATGTTTCCAAGAAGTCAGTGGTGGGTATGAGGTGCACAGATGGCATGAGCACTTTCAGGAAAGCTAATACATTTTGCTCATCCCAAATCTACTGTGTATGATCAGGTCAACGGTGCAGAGCATCTGAAATACAACATCTGCATTTCCTCAAATCATGGCCTCAGTGCACTGCTCCTGTGAAGCTGGTCTGCATAATGGTCCTGCAGATGTTCAGTCATGAAAATTTCCAATTTTCCAATTTTGTAATTTCATTGCTTTTATTTTGAAAAAGACAGCCCTCAAACATGTCTAAACAAAACCTTTGATTCCATGTGAATATAATTTTCAGTAATGCAGGGGAAAAGGAACGGAATATATATATATGTGTATATATATATACACATACATACAAATATATGTATGTAYGTGTGCATGTATGCATGTGTGCATATCTCTAAAGGTCCCTGAATAAATGAGTGCCTTAGCCTATTGTGACCATAGAATTTTCATTTGTTTCATTGTTTGTTATTGCTTTTCCTTGGTTTTAATGCAGCTGCAAGGAATTTTGTGCTACACCTTGAGCTAGATGATATCACATTGACAAAACATTAGTTTTCCACAGTATAGTTGTATAACTACAGTCCTTCTGTAAGTACAGGTATACATTGCCTATAAATCTAAYGCATTCCAGTTAGGTTCAGTTCAATTCACAGACTCTACAGAACTGCTGCATATTTAACACATTTAAAAGTTAAAGCCAACCTTGCCTTAAAAATTACCTTACTGAATTGGGTAGATAAAATCATACATTTTTCCTAAATACACAGTAGAATATTATATTAGTACATTAGATTATTATATTCATACTTGCTCCTTAAACTTTTCTTTCCTTTTGATCCACAATATTTGACTATATTTGTAAACTGAGAGCTACCCTGTGCCACTGTAACATCAAATTTTGATGTTTAGTTAGTTTGTTTGCTTATGAACAACAGATCTCTGCAGTAATCCCCACAGAAATGCCACCTGGTTCAAGGGATCAGAAGAAAGAAAGAACGCTGTATAATTCTTACAGAGTTCCTGAAAGCTATTCAGTTAGTACAGTGTGATGGAAAGAATTTACAATAAGCAGTCTTTAGAGCACATGTAAAGCCTTATTGCAGGGTAATGCACCAACCGCTATGTTATTTCAGATCTTGGAAGAAGAATATACAAAGCATTATTCTTCTGTGAAATCACCCAGAAGGTACCTCTAATGCGCTTGTCACGAAACCAGTGAGCACTTTTGTCAGCTCTCTGAAGCAATTATCTGAGGACTATTCTCAAGTAGAATAATTTTCCTGTCAACTTTGGTTGGTGTCACCAAGGGAGTTACAGATAGTGTGGCAGTAGGTTAGGGTAAATAGGTAGGGAGACACAACACAGTGACAAAGTAAAAGGGTTCAAGACAGCCATTTTATGGCATTATCCTTGGTTTCTGAGGGCTACGTRTGGGAAGGGCGAGCTGTTTCAAAAGTTCCTGGCTAGTACGTATGCTTTCCCAACATTTCTCGTATGTAGTTTTGCTATCTAATCAACATGTAAGGGATCAGAAATCATCTTTTCCCAGACTAGAAAGGTCCATTTTTCCACTCCAGAATGAGGATCCTGTCTGTTTTCTTTGATTCTCTTTTATCTAACCATTTCCTACCACATTCRTGATCATGATCTCCTTTGCTTTTATAATTACTGCTGTAGCAAAGGTCTTAAACTGACTGATCCTACACTATTTTTGAGTTTGTGCTTTACAGATACTTACTATATGTTGGCTACAAATTATGAGAATTATCTTATGATCTTTTTATGGAAAGTTTTTAAAAACAAATATAAAGACATTTTCATGCTGGAGTCACTCACAGAGGAAAAAAAAATAAAAATTTGAAAACTTATAATTCAATTGATGTACATACCCCYCTCTTTTGCTCTAATAAACTCATAAATAAGATTAAAGGAACTTTTTCCCTAGGTATTTCTACCATTTGTATAAATAGTATAAATCAATGAACCTGAGAGACAAAAAGATATATGTATGTTTAAAATCTGTATAAAATGACTSACATCAATGTTGTGGCAAACACTGGTCCAATAGATATGTGAATATGGTAAATAATATGCAAATGTGCTAAGGGGAAATAGTCCAATTAAGAATAAATAAACAATATATTTCACTTGTGCAAATAAGACATACAGCTATATAGGACACTGGATGATTTTGAATTTGAAAGATATCCAGCATGCACAGATTGTGGCTGYTTCAGATCATGAAGAAAGGAAACTACTCTGTATTCTTTATTTCTTAATTTTTGTTCTGTTCTGTTCTGTCTGAAATGAAATGTGGTCGTAAGCCACAGATACTGATGACCAGAACACAAAACATAGCAAAAATAATAATGGTAAATCAGTTTTTCTTTCTTTGGAGATTCTTTACAGCTTATTTGTATTAAAATTTTTCATATTATCCATAATTTGTGTATAAAAGATAATACATGACTAACCAGTGCATAAAAGGTCTCTACAAAAGTAAATCTGCTTGCAAATCCAATGATTTATTTAATATCATTTAAAAATAAATCCCCCAAATAAGCAAAAGGTATATGAACACGTAATTTCAAGAACGGAAAATCTGAATGAAACATTATATTTACATTGGGACATATTAGAAAATGYCACCTTATTTTAAGTGACATTTCTAAAAAATAAATTTGGCAGATTTTATAAAATGCACATCCTGTTTCTCTAGAGTCAAACCAAGCAAACACTCTAGAACAAGGGAAATTCCTTTGGCCTACCATATCGTTTAAGACAAAGTCTTATAATTTTGCTAATAATTAAAAGGATATAAAATACTAKAACACTTACATACATGCCTAAGTTAGACTCTATCAGCATACTTTCACTAGTCCAAAAGCACAGTTTACTGTCTCATACACAAAGTAYGTTTTTAAAAATCTTTTCAGATTTTATAATGTATCTCCTGTTAAAAGATACATATATTGTACAGAATAAGGAATTACATAATATCTTTAAGGGTTTTTTTTCAGAGCTCTTAAACAGCATCTCTMAAAATAAAATTCTGTGCTTCATGATTCTGCTATCACACTATTTTACTGCTTGGAATGGTAACAAAACCAATTCAGGTTAATGTACTTGAATTTTGGAACATGCAATCAATTGGCAGATTCAAACTTTCCTTGCAGTTCCCAACTATTATGAAACATGTTTGTTTATATTTATATATAATGTTGTACAGATATACAGGACATAGCAGGGCAGATTGCTTTCTCTGTCATTCATATTAAATGTTTTAAGTTAAAGAAAAAAAGTACTTCTTGTGTTTTACCCTTGAAAAAAAAACTATTCTATTATAATTATATACCTTTCGTTTTGGAACAATCCTAATGATAAGAAAGGCACATCTGCAACACGTTGTACATTTCCAAAACCCTAACTGTTTCATTTCCACAAAACAGCCCAGCTTTGCTTTGCAATTGTTTTTACCAACTTATTTTACTTTATCATTTAAATATATGAACACATCTTTAGAAGGTACCAGGATGAATATGCCTGTTCAGAAAATTATAGAAGGCAGCGTGGCACATATTTTAATATTTCACAATATTATGTAGCTCAGAGCATCATATCTAAGGTCTGGAGGCAAATATTATTTTCTTTGTTAAGAAGGAAAATAGACTTTCTTTTCAAGGAGCATAAATGGGATTTGAAACTGCTACAGTCATTGCTCCTCATAAACCCAAGTTTCACAACTTGTGTTTGATTGGCATTTGACCTTGAGCGTTTCATACTCATGAGACTGATTTGTTCTTATGAAATTTAATATAGGAATATCCTGGACTACTTCATTTAACATGTCTGTGAGGATTTCATGCATTGTTCAACAGAGCTAACTTTTCTGCGTCATGAAGCCAGCAAGCATCACACACTGAAACGCCTCCTTGCAAACCTCCTGTGAACTGTCATCATATATTTGGATCACCAGTAATTAATCCCTGGTAAGCTGAATTTCTTGATCTTTAAGAATTTCAAAATATAAGTACTTGCAAAAAAATGTTTGTTTCCAGGTAAGAAATAACTAGAATAGTGAAGAATAGGCCTAGGAAATCAAATAATGTGGTTTCTAATCCTTTGTTATCTAAATAGTACCTCTAACTCTCTGTTACCTACTTAATAATTTATTTATTACAATTAAATGCAATAAATTAGTGAGATATAGTCACAATAGCTTCAGACCATACAACTTAATTAAAATATGTATTTCTTCTATTTCAGATTATACATAAATTCTTCAAAAAACTGTAAAGATTCAGGCTTTTAATAATTTTCAATATACTTGATCTTTAGTGTTAGCAACACAATCTTTCAGTTTTACTGAAGAAGTCATTATTCATTGAAAAAAGAAACAGTTTGGAAGGTAAAAATCTTGTGAAATGGTTTGAAAACAGAAAAGATGAGAAGAGTCAAACCAGGTTTTGAGGGAAATTTTTCTTTCCATTCAAAATACAGTATTTTTTTTTTTTTTTTTAGTCTGACTTGCTTTCCCTCCTCCTCCTCTTTATGTCTCCTGTTGTAAATACATTCCTTTCCAAATCACTACGGGAATCTTTAGCACTATGGTCCAGATTTTCACTATTTTCCAGCAAAACAATAACAGAATCAGAAAGGTCCTCTACAAAATTAAAGTCCTGTTAATAAATTATCAATGGTCTTACTGTTCAGTTACTTCTGTTTGCCTAACATCTGGGATATTCTTATTTATTCACTCATTAGAATTTATTCTTTCTTATGTAACTAAAGGCCAAATGAAAATTCAGATCATGTTATATACTACTACGAAGTAACTAAGGATAATGTAGCTAGGGAAATACCAGTTAAGCAAACTTCCGATAAAAAAAAAATTAATTTATTATCAGTATTTAGAATAATATTGACCTGTTGGATTTGCATGAGTAGATTTGATTTATGAGCTTGTAGCCTCACACTTATATATATTTTTWTATATATATATATATATATATAAATCATAATCTCAAAACAATCTAGAACCATCCAATCTAGAACCATCCATCTTTCTGTATATATAAAAAAGTATACATATACCTCACCTCCCTTAATCAATAATGTTTGTTCTGTAATCATCTAGTGATTTTCAGGTATTTGCAGTGAACTAAGGGCATAGAGTTTTGTCAATTCCTTGACTATTATCACCATCATTTAACTTGTATTGAATGTTAATTATTTCTGAGAACAAAATATGAATTTTGTTCTCTTCAGTACTTGTGAATATCCATAAGAGAAGTGATGCCATATTCATATATGACTACAGATATATTTCTCTTAAGTAGGAAGAAAGCAGTGCAAAAATTTTGAGTTTTGTGTTTTTTTGGATGAACTAGGAGCTGGATGAATCCACAAATGCAGGAATGACAAAAGGACATTGCTATATGTGCCTACAACTTTGATCTTGCCTCATAGGTAGACTTGGACAAATTGCTTTCTTCCAGCTGTTCTATAAGAGTTTCTGCAATACTTACGACGAATACCTTGAAGTTACACACTATTAGCATGCTTCAGTAAATCACTATACAACCCAGTTACAATCCGTTATCAGCAGATATCAACTATCAATGAATCAACAGCTGTACTATAAAGCATTTTGGCTGTCTACAAAGGAGTTACATCAYGAAAACTGTACGTTAGCCTTTCACATTTTGTTGTGCAGTTTTATCTTCTATGTATCAAAATAACACACTTTGTTTTTATTGAATAAAATATATCTGAAGTAGACAACAATTCTTAATAGTTATAGCTACTGCTGTATTACAGATGTGGCAAATCAGGCCTATTTTAAGATAATCCATCATCGATCGTTTTGTTTTACACTTCAGAACAACACAAAAATCCATGTGTTCTTCCTAAACTAAGACTTTAATCTCCAGGAGCTAAAAATGACATTAAGATGAATCACGTTTAATAAAATGGAACTTGCTTATCAAAGTCATTTTCATCTTTGCTACAACAAAATTCTAGAAACATTCCACTCTACAGTATTCATAACTCTATAGATTGTAATATCATTGGAACATATTTCAGTGTTCTTCTATATGATAATTGCAGTAAAGTCTTCTGGACCCTTCAGAACCTCATTAATACAGCTTCTCCTCCTCCTCCTTCTTCTTCTTCTTTGTTAATTCCAGTCTACTTTTCTTTTTCTAAGAGTATTGAATCAACACATGTGCAAGCATCCAAAAATATCCATTTAAGTTACTTCGTACCTAAATATTATTGGTTTATTAATGTTTCAGATAAATAATTGAACAAGAGAATGAAGCAAATATGTTACTGGAGGGAAGGAAGAAAAAGTAAAGAGGAGAAATCACAAAATGATGTTTCTTCATTTCAGATGTCAAGCCAATGGTCACAATTTCTTCCATTTAGATGTTCATTTAGGATGCAGCTCCAAACTAAATGCATCAATGAGAAGTAAATCTGCAGTTTAAATAACTATAAAATTTCCATCAATTTAAAACAACATTCTAGGTTTGATTTGACTAATTAGCAAGGACCATTCAACTGTATTCTGGGTATATCATGCACCAAAAGGGACTAATTTCCTGAATATCATTAAGCACATTAGCAGGCATTTTACCTTAACCACAGCACCTCAAAACTGAAAAAACTTTATTACATAGTAATATATGCAGCATATGATACTTTAAGTTCTGAATCAAATGCTATTTCAGTGACTGGCTGCAAATTTAGTGTTTCTGTATATTTAATTGATCTAGTGCTCAGTAACAGATACAATTCCCCCACTTTCTTGCAGAGTAGAGGAGTAAGAGAGCTAAATAGTTTTCTTGGAATCCGAAAAGGGGTTATATATGTCCACAGAGTAGGCAAAGGTCTACGGCTAGTTTTGTTGATATCAAGACAAGCTGCAAGTTGTGTTACAGCTTACTATTGATTAAATGACTCTTGATGACTAGGTTTCATGTCAATATTTCATTTTTTTTCTGTTGGGAAGGAAGAGAGAAGAGGAGAAAAGGAAAAAGATAAAAGTGTAGACAGTGTGACAAATGCATCATTATAAAAGTAACCCTCAGCTCAAGCTATATTGGATTTATTGTGAACAGACAAGTTAACAGATGTTTCTTCTTCTATTCCTACAGCTTGTCTCAAGACAAGAGTAGTATTAAGAATTCCAGCAGAGTTTTAGATTACCTTCAGAACTAGTCAAATAATCAATATTTTGTTTCAAGCAAAGGGAATCATGGAACTGCTGACCACCATCAGCAAAGTACTCAGGTTCTATTTATTGTGCTAAAAATGTGCTTATTCTTGTGTCCTTTGCAGTATAAACTACACAAGGTAATTCTTTAATAGCCTACTATGGGAGAAAAAGTCCGTACAGACCATTTTGTGTATAATTTAGAACTCACAGTCTCCTGATGCTCATAGGCAGCAACTATGGCAAAGGTCTAGTGGGTTAGACTCTATTCAAACAGGTAATGTGATCAAGTCTTTACCCAACAGAGATGTCAGTCTAACAAAACTCTTGTGATTACTTGCACTCAATTTTTTAAATATAGTCATCTTCCAAATACAAGGAGAGTGCATGGTCTCTATCATAAAAAGCTTTGCAGTCTAAGACCCAGTTACAGCAAAGATTTACCTATTTTCTTCACCTTAAATAAGCTGTCAAGATTATCAAATATTTTCTGCTCTTTGAATGACTGCTCAGAGGCTAGTCTAGGGGTGACCTTCCGAGCTTGTCACATTCCCAGCTTTCAGGATGAGGTGTACTCTGAAGCCATGTCCTCTCACCCTGGAAAAGAAGATAACTATGCAAGCCAAAAGGTTACTCAGCTGATGGGTTGYCCAGGACTGTTTGGAGTGCTCTGTTGTTTGGCCTAAATAATGCCTCAGAGCCATATCTTTCCACCTAAGGAAAAAGGCTTCTGCCTTTTTATACTTTCTTGCTAATGCCACAGAATTGGCCTATAGTTACAGTACCTAAAGCACATTATTAATAATGATTTCTAGATATTGTAAACTGACTCATGGCAAGAGATGAGTGAGGTAAAATATACACATTCTTTCTTTTCATTTCTTTTTAATAATATTATGCAAATTAAYCAACATTCTTAAACAAAACAAAACAAAAAAGCCTCAGACATTAGCCACAATGAAGGATTGATTAAGGAATCCAAAAAGCAAGAAAGTAAAAATGAATCGTACAGTGGTCCTGTGGTCCATGTGGTCCTCTAACAGTCCTCTGCACCTATGAGTTTAACTAGAATTGCATGGATGAAGTAACTCCAACACTAACAGAAATGAGCATAAAAGGCACAGATTAGACCAAAATCAAAAAGAGTTCTGAGTAGATCACTCTTGCTATATCCTAGCAAGAAACATAAGAAATATTATGAGGTTTTACATAGAAACATACCTTTTACATAAAAATTGTATAAAAGCCATAAAGAAGGAGAGGGCAGTTTCAGAGAGAATTGCCYGGTTCCTCGGGGTCTCCTCAGTGAACAGAGCAACCCAAGATCATAGAATCAGTAAGGTTGAAAGAGACCTCTGGAGATCATCTAGTCCAACCTCCAGACAGCTGCCCTGAAAGCAACAAGGAGCAAAGCAAGACAAAACACAGGTTATTTCAGGCACCTAGCGCTGGTTGTTTAAAAAATGGAAATTTCCAGAGTTGCAAAGAAATATAATAAACCACTGTTCACACCTGTGAGTACGCATATTTAAGTGGAAAACAGCAAAAGAGAAGTCCCTCTTTCTTTTTCCTAGGGTGTCAAAAGAAGTCCAAAAAACAATCCTGAAGCATTCATTCCTGATTTAGCTATTCTTTACTGTTTTAAATGAGAATTTATCAACAACTAGAGATGAATTTGAAAGTCTGCTACTTCAAAGAAATTGTTTTACGCAAGTCAGGAGTTAATTAGAAGAACTCTATTCAGCTACTCAATAACTCTAAGAAGTATGTTACCGACTCCTTTATGTATCCCAGGAAATACCAGTGGGACACTGAGACAAGATTACAAATAGTCTGCACAAAGCCAAAGTTTCTGCCTAACTCAAAAGATTAAACGCTGAAACTGTCAATTTTGATTTTAAAAGACAGAAACTTGAATTGAGCATCAGTAGACTTTGATATATACATTTCCCCTTTATCAAGTGACAACTTAATCATGAGATTGCTTATGACAAAAAAAAAAAAAGAAGAAGAAGAAAATTTCTGATCTTCTAGAATCATCGGTAATGTGAGGGACATATCTTAAAAGCGAACAAAACTGTGGGAAAAAGCAGAATTAAAAAAAAATCTCAAGTCTACTTTTATCACAGATATTAGAGAATAGTCTGAAAATCCAATTCAAAAGGAAAAAAACTTAACTCCATTCCTCATTCATATATTATGGTATACAGTCTAGTGTATTTAATTTTTCCAAAGGGAATCATACAAGATATTACAAGTCATAACTATATGAAAGAACTATTAATTGAAATTGAAAAGAAGCTGCAAAAAATATGAAATTAAATATTGTAGCAGGCAGTTCCAAGAATATACAAAGAAAAGTTTGGAGGCTTGGGGAAATTTTGTCTATCAGAAAATGTACAGGCAACAAATATATTTGGCTTGTCTAACTATTGCAGTAGACAGTTACCAAAAATGAAGGCATACAAATTTGAAGTGGTTTGCAAAAGAGAGAAATAGTAAAGGTCCTGTGCTGTGTCAGAATTTGTGTAAATACATGATAAGGCAGGCCAGATAGGATATGAGGAACAACTTGCACAAGTTACAAAATCTATTATCAATCCTTTTTCAAACAAATCAAGAGCAAGAAGCTTGTTGGTCTGTTAACTGTTACACAGTCAATGYGAAAAATGAAGGAAAAGAACTACATGAATTTCATCTAAACTCACACAGGAGGAGTATGGAAACTGTTGTGCTGGAGTCGTTTTTTATATGGGATACATCACAAGATCTGTCTCAAACTGAACTGAAAATAGAAGATGTTGTTAAACAAACTGACAAAATGGATAATGACAAATCCCTAGAAACAGAGATTAGTCATCCAAGATTTCAAAAGGACTAGAAAATAGATAACATGATAACAATTATTAAAATGYTTCAAGGGCAGATCCAGATAAAGAAACCTGATATCAGGAAAAATGATATTCTGAATTAAAAGTATGTTTGCACAGGGACAAATAAGATGTATTGAGGAAGTGTAAAAACAAGCTTTATGCAAAAAAACTTATAATGCCTTATAATGCCTTTATAACGCCTTATAAAACTTATAATGCCTTATAAATCTATTACATTTCTCTGAAGGAGTCAGTAAGCTCAGATAAAATCTATATGAAGGGCTGGGTAAAAAGGTGAGATTGGCCTTCAAAAAGGCTTTCCACAGTGATTCTGATGGAAACTAGGCTGAGATGGAAAAGAGGAAATGCACTCATAACGGTGGAATACTTAGTTATTAAATAAGGAGGGGGAAGAAAAAGAGAAAGAGGAATAAATGAGTTTTCCTACCAATTGTAGGAAATAGATAGATACCCACAGGGAATCACACATACTTCAAAACTGTTAGGAAGCTACCTATATGCCAAAGGACACAAAATTTACTGCTGATATTAAGGTATTAAAGGTAGTAGGAGGCAACAGGATCAACCAAGGTGCATCACAGAAAGACTTGTGAATACATAGTGAATGATGAAATTTAACATACAAAATATAAAGCAATGCAAATCAAAATACAGTTCTGATCTTACTGATACATTTGCAGCTCTGAGTCCACCACTGTCACTTGAGATCTTACAGTTATAATAGGCTTTTTAATTTAACAATAGGTTAAATTAGGTTTTAGGTTAAAATAGGTTTTTTGTTTTTAATTGTGAACAGCAGTGCAAAAGTAAAGGTTAAGAATTATTAAGAGAAGAATAGTAAGCAAAACAGAAAATGTAAATACACCACTAGAATATTGTATATTTCTCTTTTTACTGTCACATACACACATTTATCYAGTTAGAACTAGAAAGACATAGAATGAATTGATTGCAAGGGGAATTGCTGATATATGAAAAACTAGGATATATTAGTCGGAGGGAGAAAGGAAACATCAAAACACTGAATARGAATATAGGGTGCTGGGGTAGATGGAGAGGATGATTATGGAACTAAGTTCATTTTCTCTGCCCAGAAAATCAAATGAAACTGCAGGTGCAGGTTTAAAGCAAACAAAATCAAGATGTCTTCACTCAATGCAGAGTTAAACTCAGAAYTTTTCAAGAAAGGCCATGGTAGATGATCGATGTTTACATGTGTTCAAATAGTGAACAAGTGTACATATGAGAAATTCAGATGAAGTGAATTATTCAGTATACTGAATACTCTACTGAAGAAATATTCAGTAAGAGGTATTGAAGCAGAAGAAGTAACACTCTTATTCAGGAACCTTGTATGCCTCCCATGCCATAGACTGGTGAGAAGTCAGGAGAGTACTCTGGAAAATACTTTTGCCTTGTTCTTAATAGTCTTAATACCCATTTTTGGTCAATATCAGAAGTAAGGTACWGGACTAGATGAATATTTGATCAGATGTCATGCGAATAGTCTYATGTTGCACTCAGCTAAAATAAAGAGGGTAGCTAACACTTACAGGCAAGCTTCCCAACTGTCTGGAAAATACTTAGGGGAAAAAAAATGCAATAAAGTTGAGAAATTAGAATTTTTTTCTTGATCAGAAAGGTTTTTCCGTTTCTTTTCTTACTTTTTCACTTGGTCATTGTATCTTGAAAAGCTGTGTAGAAAAATGAAGGAAAAAAGAAATATAGTATTACAGTATTTATTTCACACAATTTGTAGGAAAGAAGAGCCCAAATGTATTCTGAACTGTGAAAAAACTCTTATTGTTATAAATATGTAATTTATTACTTAATGAAAACATCTTTAATGATTTTATTRAAACTTTGCACTTTGTAAGCAGCTATCACCAGAAGGAAGGTGTGGGTGGTGATAGTCACATAGTCATCAATTTGTTATACATTTAAATGGAAGACAACAGTGAGAAAATGAATGTAAAAAAAAAAAATCTAACTAGTTTTCCCAATGACTTTGTCTCATGACTGAAGTCAACTTGTTCAAGAGAACAACTTGGTCTCCTCCAACTAGACCTTCTTTACTTGTATAATAAGAGTTCATCCCTTATTAAACTATCATATGTTATACCTTTATGCTAATGTGCTTATGCTGCTCAATTTATTTCATGAAATCTACAGAGCAATAATAAATGTGTACCTTCAGTAAAATCAAATTCTTGTCCTAGTTAAGAAAAAAGACAATATAGAATATCTGATCATAGACATCAGCAGAAAATTTACTTCTTGCTCTTCTATATCAAATGTATAAAATGTGAAAGTCAAACTTTGATACAGTTTTTGCAAGTTTTATTACTGCAACTTATGGACTTGGATGAAAATTTGAAGAGTGCCAATACTAACAGTGAACTTGGAAAAACTTAAAATTAGGTCAGTAGTCACATGCAGTGATAGTTTCCCTTTTTTAATCTGTAACTTGTCTTTCATTGTCAAATGCTTCATCTCAGGAATTCTGGATTAAATATTGCAGGAACTGGAAGGTGAGGAAAGTAAAGAGTGTTGAGTATTGATAATATTATTTTTGCTTTTATTCAATATCAACATAATTAGCTAGAGGAAATGAATACATCTGTAAAATTCCTTTTTTATTTGGTTTAGCTCTACTGTCTAGTGAGTTTTCTAAGGRCTTGAAATGAGTGTTTCAACAGAAATGCAATTAAAAACTGTATAAAACAATAGCATCCCAAATGCTAACTCTAACAAAACATATTGCATTTTAAAAGTCTACTGAAGGAGGAAATTGTGCAGCCRCTACTGCCTAACCAACACAATAACACTCTCCTTCCCCTCCCCGAGGCTTGCACTGAAAAAAAAAAGATAATTCCCTGCTGGATGAGCAATATTAAAATGAAGTATCACAGTATTTAACAACAGTGCCACAATTATGTCCCTTTTTTAGCTTTATTCTGCTGGAGAGTAAAAAAATAAATTTAAAATTCAAACCGAGAGATCTGCAACACAAAACCAGGAATGAAACACATGGCAATTAGTATAAACCATTAGGACTTAAACTTCTCCCACATCATGTAGGCAAACTATAAAATCATATCTGCGCCCCGTGGTGCCTTGTCCGAACCCCTCTGAGGGGTCCCATGCATTCAGATAACAGGGCAGACAGATCCCACCCCATGATCACTGCTGATGGGGTAACAGTTTGCAACTCCTTTYGCATTTCACTGTGTTCATGTAGCAAGTCAGAGCAGCACCAGTCAGTAAGTAGATCACAGCGGTCGGCGCAGAGGCCCATGCACAAACACCCCAGAGTTTTCCTGCAGCCCCAGATTTGCCTGTGCCCACGGCCAATGGTCCCCACGGCTCCGGTGGCCTGAGGCTGTCCAAATCCTGAGCATCGCTGCAGCCCTTTGCACCACTTATGCCCTGGAAAGACAGCAGTGACCAGCCGAAGCATGGCTTCCCAAACAGGCTCTGTCGAGGGAGTTACGTGTGCACCCAATTCAAGTGGAGATAGTTGGGGAATTTGCCTTAAAACCACCGTTATTGCTTTCAACCAAAACGTTATCAGCCAAAATGTGTATTAAAGTAACAGAAGCACTTGTCACCCTATCTCATTCCACTTATTTTTCTCAATCACTTGATAAATTTTATTTCACAACTGTAATYGTAAATACTTTTTTTAGCTAATAACTTATTATATGTTGGTATGGAGCTTAGTGAAATAAGGCTACATAACATTAACTCAATTAAATAGCAAATGGTCGCTACAAAAAAGCTTGACCAAATATTTTCTTAAAAATCATTATAGATCAATAAACTTTAAAATGATCCAAATGTTTCTGGCAATAATAAAAAATAATATGAATAATCTTTTAACTACTTATAGTACAGTAYATTTTACATTATTTTTCTTAGTAAAAGAAAAAAACATTTAATGCTTGATTTGCCAAAACTGTAACTTCATAAAAAATAGTATTTGAGATAAATAAAATATCAAATTTAAATGTGTGTTACTAAAATATGATATAATCTAGCACAGTGTGATCCCATGGTGTTATAGGGAAATAGTAGTAACCTAGAAACCTAGGTTTCTAGTAAGAAAGCAGACACTGGAGACAGAGTTCTGATATGTACAACAGTCTTAAAAAGGTCTATTTCTAAGTAGGGATGAAAACTAGCCAATGATATTTTTCCTCAAATCATGAAGAAATGCATCCTTATATTACCACAAGTTTAAAACAATGATCTTTGCAATTTCCTTTCCTTGGAATTTTTCAAATATCCCTGAACTTACAATTCTTTTTTTCCTTCCAGTTAACATACTCAATACTTCGATCACTTTGAACATCTTTGTCACACATTCGTACACTAAGACAGATTATAATACACATACTTTGGTAGTCTGTTTCAAACRGTTGCTTAATATACAGAGCAAGAAAGAAAAAGACAAAATATTGATAAATCTGGAAACGAGTGATATTACTACTTGCTTAGTGATTAACTTTGTTTTTCTAAAAGTAATACTGTTTGATCACAGTAATTTACTTCAACACTTGACTTTCTCCATGCAGGCAGGATGCTCTTAAAGATCTAATCTATACAAAGAGAAAGAAAGGCTGAGAATTCTTGAAAATTATTTTTTTAAATGGACTCAATATCTATATACTTTTGCACCCTAAGCAGCCAATTTGGGTGACTTTTCTGTTCTCCTCTCCTCTCCCACCCCCTTCCTGGTTTTGACTTGTCAGCCTCAGCAGGAGAGTATCGTTATCGTTATCATTTGCCTTCTGGATTCTGAAGGCAAAGACTACAAATCCAAGCTCTGCTAAGTAACATGCAGCAAGAAGCTAAAGCTGGACCCTACCTTGCAGGCAGGCAACAAATGTATGCTCTGGAGTAACGTTATTTGCAGAACAGTACTCCATGTTGAGATAAGAAGGAGAAGAGGAGAACTGGAAAATGCTTAAAGAACAGAACAGCGAGGACTCCTCAAGATAGAGARTGGAGTATGACCAGAACAACTGGCATCTGACTAGAAATCACTTAGAGAAACAGAGAAAAATGTGGCATCAGTTAGCATTACATAATAATGAATCTTTATAACCAGAAATATATTGATAAGATGAGAACAGAAGTAACTTCAAAGCAATTGCATAACTGTAAAATACAGCAGTTAAATTTTAAAAAAGGCCTGGATATARGAATATAGACAACCAATGTTCAAATCCTATGGGTACTTAAAGTCTATGTAAYGTTTATGCTGAACAATCTTGTTAAAAGAAGTGCATCCCCCAAAAGAGGGAGAAGACTGCAAATAATAAATTTACTGGTATGAAGAAAATATTAATCTGGCTRTGGTGCAGTGATACACATCATCTTGCCCTTTAATATGAGATAAATCTAGTCTTAGAAATATTGCCGTGTGCTTCCCCTGAACACTCCTAATCAATAAAATGAAGGCTCTAGAGGTGAAAGCTATAGAAATAGAAGATGAACTAAGTAATATGTCCGTAGTTTTCCAATTAAATCATTAGTCTCATTCAATATARCTCTGTGTAGTAAAAGACTGTAGATGTAAAAAATCTGTATTTCCATGCATCATGACATTTGTAAAGAATCTAAAAGTAAAATTTTTGTGAATGTTTCACTTTCTACTAGCTTTTCCACTCRGAACAGACATAACAGTTCTACTGAATAAGAAATAGCAGGTTTTTTAACAATTCACTTTTCTTCTCACAAGCTCTTTAGGGTCAGAAGGCATGGGAAAGGTGCTCCAACTACTTACTAAAAGTGGTCCCCTCTGCTCTCTTTGCAGCCAGGAGCCAGGAGCCCTAGAGACAGTGAGAAAATATGCTTAGGTCACTGGTAGGCTCTGGCTAAAAATTCTGGCTYCCTTTTTCCCTCTTCTCTGGAGGTATTTTCTCTGATCCATATAGGCTGTCTGAATGCATTGTACCTGTTCCCTAGCATTGGCCTTTACTACCTTCATTACCTTCTCCAGTTCAGCCTGGAGAAGAGGAGGCTTTGGGAGCTAATAGTGACCTTCTCAAGCCTATGAGGAGGCTATCAAGAAGATGGCCTCAGTGTTACAAGATGAGATGTCAAAAGACAAGAGAAATAAATTGAAACAAGAGACWTTCTAACTGGATGAAAGGAAAAACTCTTTCACTCTCAGGACAAGCCACCCATCTGTGGAACAGAGAGGCTATGCTGCCCAGAGAGGTGGTGCAGTCTAAAACTTGGAGGTCTTCTTCAAGACTCTGTGGGTTAATGCCCTGAGCAACCAGGTCTGATCTCACTGTTGACCCTGCCATGAGCAGGAGATTGGGCTAGAGACCCCCTGAGGCCTCTTCCAGCCTGAATTGTTCTGTGATTCCATGACTTGCAGTTCATGTGAATTGTAGAGGAAAAYATCTGCAAATAAATCACCCAAAGACTAGGTTACGAACTGATGTTAATTGCTATCAGTACAGCAGATGATGGTTTACATAATTCTACCTATTATTAAAATATCTTTTTWAAAAWTTTTATTTTCTCATTTAAACCAAAGATTGCCAAATAGCCAACAGTTTTGAAAACAAACTTATCCTAAAAGCACAAGCAGTGAAGAGATGGACACCACCTGTAACATCCTGTGTGCATTTACTGATTTTTCTTTTGCTTTCATTAATACAGTTTCCATAATCCCAATGGAAGTGGGAACTTCTGGATTACTAAACTATTGATATGGGAAAACATAAAATGAAGGAAATAYCCACAGCTAAGAGAGTCTCTGAATAATTTATCACATCATTGTTTTTACCAAAAGACTAAGGGTTACAAGYATATGGATCTTTAGAGAACTAAGAAATAACAAATAAGGCTCTTTCCTTCCATTCTCTCCTAAGAAGTCATCAGTAAGACAGAGAAATGACTTGTCTCTCAGCTTCTCTGCTTTGGTCTTCATCAGGATCCTCAGCTACCAAAGCTTACTTCTCTCCTCTCCTGTCCCTCCAGGCTTTCCTTCATGAGATCCTTTCAACTGTCTTCTTCATTTTTGCTYCCTAGTCTTCTCCTCAGTCTTCCCATTTCCCTTTGCACCTTACCTCATCCTTTTCTCAGTCTTGCCATTCCCCCCCCTTCACCTATCAAAAAGGAAAAGAATCTTCTTTCTGTTTCTATACCCTACAGAACAACCAAAAGAGYGAGACAGGAGCACATAAAAGCCTTCACGTGGTGAGGCTAATGGCAATCCCCTTCAAGTTTCATTGTTTCCTGGAAAACTACCTGAGTTCTCCATGGTTCACACAACTGAACTGCTTGAACACAATTGAATTGCTTGAACTTCAAAAGAAAATGGAAAAAAAAAAAAGGAGAGATTCAGTTTTTCATTAGTTGCAGCTTTACAACAGTAAAGCATAGGTCACATTTTAAAAGAGTCACTGGTAGCCAAATCTTATTTCTCTCCCTATTATTTGTGGAACAACAGTCTTTTAAAAAGTCAATACAAGATTTTTTTTAAATAACACTGGGACCGACCTAACTTCAACCTGACAGTGTCAGAGTCCGCTTTTTATTCCTAAGAAGATGTAAYGTAAGCACATTTTAGTTACAGTCTGTTCATGTTTTTGAAAGACAATAATGAAYACTTGTTAAACTAAACTTCTAAATCGAGTCTTCAGTACCAGAGGCCACTATYCTAATAATCAGAGAAAGCATTTTTAGATTTCATGCTACACTGTTTCTTGAGTTTGCAATTATTAGTCTTACAGGAAATACTGTCCTTTATGATCAAATTTAACATGTTATTGCCTTTATTAAGGATAATCAAATTTTGTTAATTCACTAATCTAATCCAAAAATAGGAGGAATTAAATGAGGTATCAACAAAAAGCCATGTTCTCAACTGATAGAACACTATCATCTCAGTGTAGATTTTAYTTATTCTTCAGAGACTACTGCAGAGAGGTTATATCAAGGATGCATCAAATATTCTTCAGATTTCAAAAGAAAACAAAATGATTTTTGCAGACACTTATCAGGTACTAAGAGATACTGTCAGAAGATTATTATTAACAGGTAATTATTATTAACAGGTTATTATTATTAATAAGTACCTATTGGAAGATTAAAACTGATTAGAACAGCTTAAAACTTGTGAAAGTGTGAGATTCCAATTATTTCAGCTGTGAAAAAAAGACAGGAAGAGAAAAATATTAATATACAAAAGTTAAAATACTGTTGACTTGGCAACCTTCAGTTCTGTGAAAACTAGAGTCAGTCTTTTGATAAAAATATAGGGACTGATGACAGTGGAAGGCACTTTTTTTCTGAAGAAACAGGAGGCCTGAGCCAACGAGGCGTTAGTCAGAGGTGTGCTTTTACAGTCATTCATTACTTTTATTTTAAAATCCGTGGGGACAAATAATGTAAAGCAACTGAAATGAAGGAGAGAGGATGAAGGTGTTATAGTATCAGAGAAATTTGATTTAGAAGTCATTAATTGTAACAACGTGATTATCTAGCTAAACCAAATAATAAACCTACCTGTTCTCCACCTTAATTCTAATCAAACAAAACCAATTAAAAAGTTCAGAAACACATTAAGGACAACGTATCCTGGTGGATTAATAATGGCATATRGAATTTTCTATTTCTAGTTCTCTAAGGCTCTTGTCCTGTTAATGTCCCATTAATTGACAGGAAATGTTCTCAATAATAAAACTAAACAACTGCAAAGCACTTGTAACTAAAGTCCAGCCCTGCAAGTAAGCATGTGGGGTCGCAATGATGCCCTTGTGTTAAAGAGTCTCTACAGAAGTGCAAAAAACAGCTCATACAGGTTAAATTGCAGAGTCATAGCCAGASTCTGCAGTTCTTACTGGCAAATCAATGCAGCAGTGTTGAAGCCTGGTTCATGCAAAAGAGTAATACAGGGCACGTTAGACCCCTTTCTCTGTGCACAATGAAACCTKCTTTTTAGTTTGCCTGGTCTATGGCGATTTTGTAGAAGTTCTGTGATTTAACAGACTCCAAGGAGGGATCAAAAATTTATTGTGTAGAATGTTAAATTAAAACATCTATCAGCTCTAAATAAAACCAGTAAATGGCAAAAATTGATAAATTGATAAATGCTGTCCATTTATTTTTACACCTCACCTTGTGCAGTTACACTGAGTCAGCTGCTCCTCTTTTCTTCAGAGACAATCATATCTTCAAGAGAAAACAGCTCATGTATGTGGGAGAACTAATAAAAGAAGCTGAATCACATTTCCTCTGAAAAGTCAATCAGCTTTCCAACTGAGGCTGAACTTCAGCCAGATAAGAAAAGGATAAGTATATTCTAGTCTTTCATCTAGTTAAAGATAGATCAGTCCTTGGTAAAGGTCTTCCAAAGCAAAAGCAGACATTAACAATGAGTCACAAAATTTTATCTTCTTCATATTACTTCATCATATTTTATACTATTGGAGTTTTCCTAAATAATGGGCAAAATGGGCTCATTTGTTACTCCGGGGGACGAAAGGCCAGAGAAAAGATGAAACAATAGGCATAACAGTTTATATTCACTTAGAGGCATGAATCAAAATGCAAGTAAGCAAGGAAAGAAAATCATTAACYGTCAATATCTTATTAAAGAAAAATCTGTGAGGATTTCTCCAGAAAATATTTCAAATGTCAGAGGATAAATAGCCTTTCAAAATATATGTATTGCATTAGGGGAAAAAAAGTCATTTAATTTGTTTATTAATTCYCATTTTCTTGGATTAATTAGGGGAAAGAAAGGGAGACAAACATGGCAACAGAACAACTTAAATACCCATCGATTTGCTTACTTTCTTCTTGATTTCAATATAGTTTTCCTGTATGTCACTCTACAAAGTTAAAAAGGCTCATTCAGATTTTCAGAGGAAAGTAGAAATGATTTGTGAGTGTCTCTCATAAGGACAAAATCRTACTTGATAAGAAATTACAAGTGACTATTTTCTAACAATTATCATAGATTTCATAGATTTATTCCAGATATTTCCTTAGTAAGCATTCTAAAAATGAGAAACAAGAGAATTTTTCTAAAGACTGCTCAATGCCATCTACTAATAAATAAACTTATTCTGTAATAAATAATGGCAACATACATTACTTAATGTAGATAGTAATAAGTTAATAAATGAAGTATACCTAGAGTTATTTATCAGAAATAAAGTGTTGCAGAGAATTCATCAAGAGATTTCCAGTGGACCATACGTWGCTACTAATTTGATAAACATTTAATGAAAAAGGTTAAGGTTTTGGTAATTCCACTTTTGAGCTTGTTTGAGCWGTCCATTATACTTTGAGAGAGAAAATTATTACTGGAAATTACTGTGAAGCTATGGTAACAGAGAGACRTACGAATCCTTGGGAGACAAACTACCGCAAAAAGCTAGCCTGACCATTTGAAAATAGTCAGAATGCAGTTACCTAAGCACTTAAGTAGGAGGAAAAAATATTTCACAATTTATCGGGTTGCTTCTTCCTTCCTGAAGACTGAGTTATTTAGAAAAAAAGAGACAGGTAGAAAAAAAAGAAGAAAGAAAAAGAAAGAAAAAAAGAAGTAACAAGAGGTGCTTCTTTCTCCAMAAGTTTCATCTTCTCATAATGAAGACCAGTGTAAGACAAATGGCAGTGCTGATGTTTCAGTTTCTGTGTGTAAATTAACCCCCAACCATGAGCTGCTCCGTTTGAAAATGAGGTCCTTGATATTCAGAGTCTTACATTATGCAGCTATGGGCACTTTATGAACAAAAGTTGCACCAAAATATTAAAGTAAAACCTTGGAAATAAATGGGAAAGCAAAGATAACGGCATTGCAAGAAAATAACAACGTGATTAGTAAGTTCATTAGAGCCATCTCTAAATTCTGCATCTAAGCCAATTCACAGAAATACAAAGCATGAATAAACAACTAGTTCACATAGAAAAGTCAATTATCAGGGAGTTAAAAACTGGATTAGATTTAAAGGCATTTTATTCTACCAACAAAARATAATTCCTCAGACTGTTATCACCATATTTACAGAGCAGATTTGCTCCTCTAATGAACCTCCCAATCAACTAAATAAAAAAGTTAGGTGTAAGACTTTAAATATTTCTGGTCCAAAACACAGAATTCCTACACTGAATTTTCTGGTTTTTAAGACGGCTATATGTATTCGGAAGTTTTRTACACTATTGGAGGGTAGCAATTGGAAAGAACTCTGAATCCATTCTTAAAACTAAAATGTGTCTTTGATCTAATGMTAGGTAAATTAGCATGCAAAAAAGAAAGGAATATATTCCTTTTATGCTCTGCACTATCTTAGCAGCCTAACTGGGAACCAATTTTAACTTTTGAAACCATTACACTATTCATCAGTTATCTTTACATTAGAGACTTGTTCTTGTATGAAAATACTTTATACAACTACCGTTTTTTGTTTTTGTTTTTGTTTTTTCTTCCCATCTGGGTAGAGTAAGATGTAACAGTGTGAAAGGCCCACGTATTTCAAGCTTAAGTTCCTTTACAGTCTTTAGAGGTTACTTACCAAACTCTCTGGTATGTGATAAACACCTATACTAAGATTAATTAGGAAATTAAAGTAGGATGATTTACACCTTAATGTTTTCTCCATGTTGCTCCTAGTGATAGAAAGAGTCTAAACAGCTAACTCCAGCGCTCAAGTCAATGTTGTATGTTCACATGTTCCTAAAGCCATCTTTAAAACTCTAACGAATTCATGTACACCATGGGAAAAAGAAGGGATCATATAGCTCTATTGCAACCACATTTTGTTTCTCAAATTAAGCAGATTTAAAGTTATTAAAACCGTTTACTGCACTACAACCACAAAAACTGTATTTTATATAGTAYACAACATACAGGCATAATGTCTTATGAGCACATGTGAAAGATAATCCTAAATTCTTACAGAGCATCTGCCAAAAGACTTGACTCAAATTTTCTAAGCCAGAAAATTCACTTTTTCACAGTAGTGACACTAATCAATACTAATACATTCTTGGCTGACTTCAGGTAGAGAAAAATCACAAAGCCATCCAAGATTGAATTTCAGGCAGGCAATTAAACACCAGACTACTAAGCCAGGATTTGAAGTAAAAGATACATTTTCTTATCTATGTGTCTGTAAAATTTCAATGTATTGCACCCAAGATGTCTACAAACTCCAATAATAAATCTAAATACTGGATATACCATATGCGTAAGGATCTCTAGAAAATTCACAAAAATATACTAAAAATGTGTAAAATCATTAATAGACAAGCTTAGTAACATTGATTTTAGTWTAACTCATTGCCTTGCAAAGTAATAGAAGTTCTATTTTCTGAAATATTCCGTTGGCTAGTTTTCAGAGCATTAGTAACCATGACTGGCTTGCTGTTCATTAGAGTTCTTCCAATCTATATCTTATGCTTATTTCAAATGACACCTTTCACATAATGCTCTCAAAGGAAGTATTGGCTTCCCCTTCCCTCTTTGAGAAAATGGGCAAAGCGTGATGCTGGATTCCAACCTTCGGATTTCTATTCAGGCCACCAACCATGTATGACTTGACTGAAGTGACTCTGTCACTTCCAGGTAAAAAGATCAACTTTTTCTTGAGTGGATAGAACTCATCTCTAATGTGTGCACAATGAATTCTAAATCAGATCATGCCACAGATCTCCCATCAGGGCCCTGAGCACACTCTGCAGCCTCTCTGGGCAGCCTGTTCCACTGCTCAATCACAGTAAATAAGCTCTTTTATGTTCAAGTGGAATTTCCTATGTTTCAGTTTGTCCTCATTGCCTCTCATCCTGTCACTGGCCACCACTGCGAAAAATCTGGCCCTATCGTCTTCTCATCTTTCCATTAGATATTCATAGACATTTATAAGAATGCCCCCTGAAATTTCTCTTCTCCAAGCTAAACAGCCCCAGTTCTTTAAGCCTCTCCTCATATGAGATGCTCCAGTTCCTAAATCAYCTCTGTGGCCTTTTGCTGGACTTATCCCAATAAATCTGTCTTTCTTGTCCTATGAGTCCAGAATTGGACCCAGCACTCCAGATGTGTCCTCACCAGAGCTGAGGAGGGGCGAAGAATCACCTTCCTCAACCTACTGACAATGTTCTCCTAATGCAGCCCAGGATTCTTTTGCTCTTCTTTGCTGCAAGGGTGCTTCTCTGGCTCATGTTCAACTTGGTGTCCACCAGGATTTCTAGATTCTTCTCTGCAAAGCTGCTCCCCAGCTATGCTCTCCAGCTCCAGCATGTAGTGGTGCCTGAGGCTGTTCCTCTGAGKCCAGGACTCTGCATTTCCTTTTGCTGAACTTCATGAAGTTCCTGTCTGCCCATTTCTCCATGCCTATCAAGAACCCTCTGAATGGCAAGACAAACATCTGGTGTATAAGCCACAATTTTTTATYATATCCAGACTTAATGAGGGTGCAGTCAGTCCCATCATCCAGGTCATTAATGAAGATATCACTGGTGAGATAATCTCTCATCTTTGATTCTTGTCTAAGCTACAGTGCAGCCATGCCTGCACCTGGCCACATATCCCACTAATCTGGCCCGGGACACTGACCATGATGGACTTGGTTTCCCAGACCTGCCACATCACTGTGGACTTGTCCAATGACCTGCAGCCTTCACCACTATCACCTGTGCTGCTCTGCTCACCTCTTTTGAGGAAGACTGTGGGACTGGACCCTGGCTGGTGACACCACTGCCTCTGCCTTGCTACTCCCTGGCAATTCCCTCAAACATACACGTCTCTCATAATATATAAGCAAATGAATGATGTGTGTTGAAGTTAGTAAGCACAGACCTTTGAGTAAAATGTTTAACAGCTTGTGTTAAGATTGAAAAAAAAACAACAAAGACATTTCAGAAAGATAAACTAGGCTTTTAGGTTCCATTAAGAATTAATACTTTTAAAATATTGATAAATAATCCCCAAAGTGCTGATTTTACAGAATATAGAAGCACAGAACAGTGTGACATCATGTACTCAAATTTGCTTTTGCRTGTTACATATTTGCATTCAAAACAAAAAGGCAGGAGAGATTCATAAAAAAGTAATATAGATTGCAACAAACAGTTTTGATTTCCCTGTTCACATTATGAGCAACACAGACATTCCCAAACCAACTAAACAGTTTCATTTTTCTATATAAATACTCCTTCACATTTTAGTATTTATTTTGAAWCAAATAAAATTAATGATGTGTCTAAGATCATGCATTTTAACTCATTTAGCGGAAAACTGAARTATTCCTGTTAAGTAGGACAGAAAGGAGATTTATTTATATAAATATGAAAATAAGTAACAAAAGCATCGGGAACATTTTTGCTAATCCGTCCTTCTAAAGTAGGGAAAGATGAACATATATATCTTCATAGTCATTTAAAAATATTGTTTTACATGACTGTGAATTGTTAYGTTCTATTTTAATAGGTAATTTAATTATGTTACGACAATCTTTAAGAATGATGCTTCTGACCTACAGAACTCAGTACAAGTAAGGGTAGATAATAGCATTTATAGAAGAACAATTSAAGTATAAAGGATAAATGTTTGCTATCTGCTGTCTAGACTTCACAGAATAAAATCTAATCAAAGATAACCTTGGCATCAGCCCTAATATTTTACTTAATCMTATTTTCAAAACAATTTGAATAACGCTGCAGCAGTACAGGTAGTTACATTACCCACTACTGCATGGTTCAGATACAATATGTCTTTCCTGTGCAAGCTCAGCTACTTGTTCAATTAATTTGCTTCACACTTTTGACTCAGTTAGGAACTAAAGCACATCTTAATGGCTCATGATAGAAACAACAGTATGATCATTACAAAGTTCTCAGAAAACTTGCAAATATGCTATATTGCTACAGCTTTTGGAAGTGTGTTTGAGTATATAGAAATGAAAGCCCTAAATATTAGCTGAATCAATTTCAGTGATGCATATTAATTTCTTTAAATAAATAAATAAATACAAATTTAAAGTTATAATGTTATATTCTCTTGCTGTTCACCTTGATTCAAAGATGAAATACAGATATGCATGGCAGAAGTGCCTCATYCAAGAACTGTGTTACTGTTTTGCTAAAGAAAGCACAACTTCCAGGACTGCATTTTTAAGAGAGTGAGATACATTCAYACAGAACACACAAAAACTTTGGAATGTAGTCCAGACCTTTTCAGCCCACTTTCATACATTGTAAGAAGGATCTTTTTATAATTCAATGTTTTAGCTTCCATAGAAGATTAAATGCAATGTTAGGCATTAACTCAGATTTTTGAGAACACACTAAATTCATGAAAAAACAAGCAAAACAAAACAAAACAAAAAAAAGTTTCAGGGATCTGTTTCCCTCTGGAATCAAGGCTGAAGTAAAAACTGAAACAAACAAAAAACAAACCAACTAACATGCTTGTGCTGATGGGCTCYGCAGACTACTTCATAACGAGTGACTTAGTGAGGGACCTATTACCCCTCGCTGCTCTAGAAGGCACCTGTGGGCTCTCATCACCTACTCCATGCTATATGCAGTTTGAAAAGGCTGAAAATTAATTGTGCAAATRCAACTTGCACAGACCTGCCTTCCTTTCTACTCCACAGTCAGAGAAAAGAAGCTTTTGAGACCTAATTCAGCTGGATGAGGAACATAATTAGCAACTTCTATTGTACTTCTTTCTCCATAAGAAAGTTGAGCAAGAAAATGGAAATGTAACACAGGGCAAACATCCAAGAAGTCTTAGGTGTTTTGAAACCTGTAATAGAATTTCTTTATATATAAATACACGCACACACWCACGTACTATAAATATACACACATACACACACACATGCATCTTTCTGTGTTTCTTTAAAGGATATCTGTCATTTTGATTTCTTTTATTGCATGGAAAAAAAAATGTCACTTATCTATTGCTGCTTTAAAGTCTATTCTCTCCTTTGAATGCATGTGAACTGTGTATATTTGGGGCCAAAACCATTTCGCAGGAATAGTAAAAAATTTTTCATTTTGAAGATTTTTATTACTGAAACTTTAATTTTGAAAATAAAAAGATTGAAGGAATAACTGTGATCCTTACTCACATCTACAGCAAAAATAATTTCAGGAGATTTTTCACATAAAAGATCTRTAGTCACATGTGTACAGAAAATAAACATTTTTGATGATCTCAGACAGAACTTTAGGAGTTTTATTATTTCCAAAGGTGTTGAAAAGCTAAGAAACACTATTTGCAATTCCATGTTATATATTTTTTTTTAAAAAAAAATCAGAAATATGAGTATTCAAATATGAGTATTTTCTCTCCAGAAAATTCCTTTATATACTCAGGTTGAATTTAACTTTTCAATAGAAAGACCAAAACAATGGTGGAAGCATAGAGTGAGGTCAAAGGGTTGTAAGTGATGTGGGTAATTGTTAAGGTGAACAGTGGAAATACAGTTCAGTGTACTGATGTTTTGAAGCTGGATAATTATGTCCCAGAGCTAACCTACACCTTTTTATGACTAACATCATAAAAGACAGAGATGCTGAGAACAAGAAGCACAGAAAAAGGAAATGTTCCTGATACAGTTCATTAGCAGAAAAATCTTGAGGTTATAATTCTATTTAAGACAATGTAAGAGTGGTTGAGCTCAGAAACTTGTATTGAAGCAAGGTTTTCTCCCTGCCTTCAGTCAAGAGAGGACAGAGCAGGATGAAAGGCAATACGTAACCTGCCTATCCATTTTTAGTGGGAGTGATGAGAGCAGAAAAAGGATGATGAGATGGAAGAGTCTGGACATATTTCCAGATTGAAAGTGAAAAATGGRATAAAACCCAACACATACCCCTCAGGAGTATGGTGGATTAAGAAAATAGTGTTCTTTTAGTAGTTTTTTTACCATAGGTTTTGTTAATTTTCCTAAAAAACTATAGACAAAATTAGGAAAGTGTATTTAAAGATCTGTGATCTAAAACTCTCAACAAGTAGCATTAAAAATACAGATAAATAGGAAAACAAATATTATAATTAAAATGTTRTTTTGATTTGATCTGATACAGACTGACAATGATATTAGAAATAAAAAATGCCAAGAAAACTAGAAATCTCCTTAGTAAAAGGTTTTATTTTTACAAAACTGGCACTTTTTAACAACAACTTTTCATCAGAAAGATTCTCCAAAAACATTTAACAAGAAATTTATTCATGCAGGATGCTTCACATTACATTCAAGGCTTTTTGCAGAAGAGAATTGACTAATAGTTTCTACAAACCGGGGAGAAAAAGAATCAATAATAGTTTGTTTATTTGCAATCTGAGCCTTCCATAATCTCACTGAAACTTTTAACTTCTATTGTTATCTGTCTACATACTGATAATCTACAAGCAAACCTAATATGCCTTAGAGACTTTTGACCCAAAGAGGCAGGAATTCTTGCTTAAACTAATAAAAAGGAGTCTCAGGCAGCCTGAGTCAATATTCCCAGAACATCTGTTTTCACCTTGCACAGATCAACAATGAAAACACAAAATCAATATATTTTAAATAACTTTACAGGTTAGGAGGGTTTTTCTTTGTTTTGTTTTGCTTTGTTTTAAGTATCTAAAGCAGGAGGACTGCATACACGTTTTAAAGATTTTTGTTATCTTCATTTTATACTGCATTGAGGGTATTTGCCCTCATCTAGGCCACAAATTACTCTATAAACTTGAAGCAAGAATTAGCTTGAATTGGAAATTAAATAAGTCACAGGTTGATTACAAAATAAATTAGTGATCACGGCATCTACCTAAAAATCTACAGAAATAGATATAAAGCATCCTAAAGAGATCTTATGGAACTTTTTCCCCACACAATTCTACAGTTGCTTACACAATGCAGCACAAGAAAGCACTTTGTTTCTGAAGCAAATATTCCATTTCTGTAACWCACACAGGACTATTATCTTTCAAAAAGTCAACACTTTTAAGGGTCTTTTCAAGCCAGAGCCCAGAACTTCAACCATTTTGCTGTTATACCAACAATATTCCAGAGTTATTATACAGTCATAAGAAATATTAGGGCAGAGAAACTGCCATTTTTTTGTAAGAATTTTGTGATTTATGAGTTGTCATTGACTTTTAAAGTATGTTAGTATTTTTCTATCTTCTCAGAATATACATAATACTTTGAATTTCTGATTTTTTGTTGCAGCTGCAAGAATGAATGACAAAGTGTTATCCACTTGAATTTGGCAAGCGGGTGGATTGGATCAAGTGAATTAGAAATAAGTTATGCCTGAGGAGTGCACCGTTTAGTCAAAGTGTCGAGTTCCTTCATTACCAGGAGAGGTTTGTGCAACATGGTTACAATTTGTCACAGGGTTACAATGCTGGACTCMGAAGCTCTTGAAGCAATAGTCTGAATGGAATGGCATCAAACTATTAAACCTAAAAATACTCTCTCTGCACAATTTGAAGAAGCTCTTTAATTGGGAACTTAAGAAAAACCTGATCCAAGTAAAGACATCTTCAAAGAGACATTATATCCAAGCAGAAAAGATCAGGTAGATAGCTGAATCTGATTCCCTCAAATACCTTTCAGTTTTAGGTCACAGAGTCTACAGACCATTAACTCAGTGTAATGATAGTCTTTACAGAACATTTCTTAATATAATAATTTTTTTAAAAAAGCCACAATATTATAAAAAGACATCAGGAAATACTGAGCTCATCAAAAATATTTTAAGCCCCTGAAATTTTCTTTTTGGAGCCCTAAGTGTACAAACAGGTTCTAACTGCCCTGACCAGCCCTTAACCATCTTTCTCTATGATTTTGCTCTACAACATCTTCCACTCAACCCATCAACCCTGGAGGTGTTTTGCTACCTGTGCTCAAGGCCTGTAGCTGTAACCCGGGCTGAGACTCGTGTGAAAACATCTGACCTAAGAGAAAGAGCATGGAGGAGCCTCACCTGGTGCCACTGCCCTTCAACTCAGGAGCTGTATCTGAGCTCGGGCTCTCATCCCTGCCTCAGCCACACTGTCACTGTGCAGCACCTGGCTCCTGCCCTGCTGTCCCAGCTCTGTCATCTTGGTTTGATTCCTTGAACTTGCTTCATCTCTGGGGACTTGTCCAGTGATGGCCAGGCTGGTGGCTGACCCTGGCCACTGTCACCAGCCCAGCTCTGCTTTTGCTAGGACTATGGCCTCATGTTGGGGAGGTSCCTGCCCTGCTGCTTTGCAGCTGCTCTCGGCTCCTGGGTCACATCCCCTTCTGGAGCAGACCACTCCTGCTCCTCCCTGCCAGGCCTGTAGTAAAACTCCCAGAACTTCTCCTGAAGGAGACCATGTCCCACACTACTACACAAGGTTATAGTTTGCCCTATGGGTGAAGTCCACGTGACAAAAATCAGTGCAAAAAAGAATGCTAGATTGCCTTACAATTGAAATTCACTACTTTTACATTTTTTTCACTTAAAATTTAATTCTGTGCATTTTTTAACATTTTAATTGATTGGTGAAAATGCATTAAAATGCTATAACTATGAAAAAATTCTGATCCTAGGGACACTTTTGAATGTAGGCAAGATTCCCAAAGTTTCTTCCAAAAAAGAAAAAGAAAATATACTGTCTGGGATTTTGAATTTAATTTTCCTGCAACATAATGCTTTCCTTACAGAGAGAGATTTAACTGTTATCTAGCATAGTAATTCTCTCTCTATATATATATGTGTATATATATATATACACACACACACACTATATATGTATACACACACACACATATTCAGAAAAAATCTGAACTAAAACTAAATTCTGAATCGAAACTAAAACTAAAACTAAAAAAAAAAAAAATCTTGTCTTGTCACAGGGAAAAAAATGTCATTTGAAGGAAATCTATCAGAAATGAGTGTCTAAAAATTACTGAATGTGAGAAAAATTTAAAGACACTCCATTTTTTGATCTGTTTATTTATATACTACTTATTTGTCTTAGGAAACATGTATCATGAATATGGCAATAATGAAAGAGTGCTGTTCCAATACCTTTTGCTTCACACGCTAATGCTTTTTAAGAAGATCTAGTCTGGAATTCAGTTTATTTAGGAACTCTGAATACTCTTCAGGTTTATTTCTAAACCATACAGACTGTGTTAAAGTAGAGCTAGATGCACTGGTCTTGCTTTGTTTTTATATAACTTCATATTCTTGATAAAATATCATATAGTTTGAAATCCATTTAAACGATAGGATACATAYAGGAATGTCGATAAAGGACTTTGTCATGCTTTGACAGGCCAAGATCTTTTTTGTATACCTTAGTACTAGAATGTCTGAACTACTCAGCTGTTTCCTAATTTATCTTTCCTGCAGTAGAGCTTCCATATGCTTATTTTGCAGATGGAAACTGGAGTCTGCACAGCTAAAAATTAAAACCAAAACTCAGCCATAATCCATTGAAATATTCAGTATATTCCTWGACCTCTATTTATCATAAATGTCTTGATTCTAAGTATTTTATCATATCATTTTCTTTAGTCAAATTTTACATATCAGGGGTTATTAAAAATATGATTTTGAATTGCCAATAGCCATCCTAGAATCTAGATTCTAATATCAACAAATTTAATCTAGCAATTTTTGTGCAACTGCAGGCTTATTTTTTCCTTAGAGATGATGATCATTCCATTTCACTGCATCCCTCCCCTTAAGAGAAGCATAGAGGAAGTGTTAAGGAAGAAAGACTTCATGTAAGCTAGGTACTCTTTTCTGCCAAATGGAGAAAGAATACTGTGGTCTTGGTTACCTGTAATATGTGGAGGTATATTAGTTCTCACTTATTTTTCTACTGTTAGGCTTTCTATTTCGTTTTCAGTTCATTTTATTTGGTTTGAAATTTCTACCACTACAAGAGCTTGGAGACATCTGGAAAAGCTCCTGGGTCTGAAAGAAAATCCACCAGCTGCCTGCTCCCAAGCCCTGCAGTGCTGTGCACAGGTTGCTGGCAAAGCTCTTACTATGTGTGACAGTAGGCAGCTTTGCAATGACTATTTACAGTATGTGTGGCTGTCTCTAGATATTTTTCCTCTTTCATCCAAACAAACAAAAAAGAAAACAATCAAAGACTACCAAAATCCATAGCACTCCTTCCACTGGAAAAGGGAAGAAAAATGTTGGCCACCTTCTTATTTGACAAGTACCTCAAGTAACAATTCAATATAAGAAAAAAAAATTTTTGCTCTGCTCTTTTTCTTAAGGTAAGCAAGTCTGCCAAGAACACCATTTAGTCCAACAGAAGCTATATTGAATGCATGATAAATGTTATTGTTTCTGACAGCATCCTGAGACACCAAGCCTTGCAACAAATTGAACTTTTTAATGAATGTTTATATTCACAACAATGTATGCATCTGAGCTCCAGCATTTTTAGTAATCAAATATTTCTTCCTTTCCTTCCTGTACTACTCAAATGTTTGAGGGTTCTGCAAGCAGATATCACTGCACTACRTTAAAATCAAAAGAAAAGTTGCTGATTTATTGGCATTTATTTTCCTCTTCTCCATCTGCTCATAAAGAAAAACTCTCTTGTGTGTACAATTAATTTACCACCACTAATGATTGGTGCAGGAGTCTGTTGTCCACAGACACATAAAACTTGTATGCTGAAACTGCACAATAATCACAGTGTGATGCTTGCAGAGGGATATGAATGGGTTCAAGAAAAGGAAAAATGCCCAGGGCATGGGAATTATCCTTCTCTTATCTCACAAGTTTTTCTTTATATGTTGATTCTGGCATTGATTTTATTGGATTATTTCAAGTTCATTTTGATGTAGACTATGTATTATGTTATTACTCACTTTATTTCTCCAATGTAGCATCTGCATGGATTGTTGAATGCATTTGATGGAACCCCGCTTAAATTAATGATTTTTTTTATAAAGAAGTAGTTTAACTTTGAGTAGCTATTGTTCAGGAGAATTTGATATGCATTCAAGGAAAACCATTTTTGTTAATGAGTATCAGAGAAAATTTACCACAATGCCTGTCCGAAATTCTACTTTCACCAATTACCTGAAAATAACTAGAAGTCTTACATTAACTATTTTTACCTATYTAGTCTCTTGAGACCTGTAAAGAGAATATTAACATAATATGCCCTCATTTTTATTGTAAATCTATGAAGGGCTCGTGTTTTGTCTGGATTATTTTAACCAAGAWAAATATTCATATTTTTCAGATGGGAAAAGATAGGAATATATCCACATGTCCCAGYTGACAAAGTTATTAATGCATATGAAAAATAAATGATGCTTTTTATTATCTTTTAGAACTGAACTTTTATACCCTCAGCAAGTTGCCTCAGTTGAAGAGGCAAACCTCATATGTTRTTAGTCCAGAAAAACATTTGTCTTTGTCATTTGTATCAGCTAAGTCACAGACAAAACAGATTCCAAAGTCTGATGTATATAAGAAAGCATACTTGGTTATTATGAGCACGAAAACATCTTGCACATGAACATTAAATTAGTAAAAACAATAAAATCTAACCATGGTTATCCCCAACCACCTTGTAATATAAAACAGAACATACAGCCTTATCTCAGCRTTCTTAAAGTTGCTCGTGGTAGAGCTTGGTCTCATGCTGACTAATATTAATATTGAAATATTGTAACACAATTCCCAGTTGGAGATCTYTCAGATTATATACATATTTACAGTCAAAAAGGTTGCAAGCCGTGTATTTGCATACATTGCATTTTATCACCTATATTAATGCTGGCTGAATTTCTAAGTAGCCTAGATGAAATAATCACTGTAAGTACACTCTATAGCATGGAGCCGAAACATTCTGTTTAAAATCTCTATTCCTCRGTATTTTTTCCCCCTTTTTCAAAGTGTCTATATTTTACTCTTCTCTTTATCTTGCATTTTTGTCTCTGCATAAGACATAAAATGATGTCACAAATAATTATTACAAAAATAATTTTGTCTCTGCTTTTAAAAGTTTAGTGCTACAAGAATGAATTTGTATTATTCATAATTAATGTCTGTGATTTGCACAAATTCAGAGACCAAGCAGTATGAACATAGCCACATTATTTACAAGAAGAAAGTTTATCTTACTTAATAGATCAATTAAATGTAGTACCTTAAATGTAATATAGTTTGTCAGTCACCAGAAAGTAATCTATTATGTAATAATGCCCTATAAAGAGAAAATATATATATATATAAATATATCAAAGTCTGGCAACAAAAAAAGATTTGTTTGAAAGTGTTTAAGGATTAGTACAAATGGTTATAATTTTAATCTCATGTATGTAATTCCATGATTTTTCAATAAACTATCACCTCTGATATGCTATCAAGATGTCAACACCTGCTCCACTCTTAAGACTCCACTAATCATCATTGAGGAAATGTTCGAGCTGTTCCATATTTGGAAGAATTCTGCTATTTATTATACATGGCAGAGAGATTATTTTACAGCCTACAAAAGCCTGTCRGACAAGGAAGAAAAATCTCCACAGTACTTCAGCTGTGGAACATGGTGTTACGTGGCCAGCAGCAGTGCATGGACCCGCTCCACCAGGCATCAAGCTCTCTGTTTCCTTAGCACAGCCAGGTTCATAGCTTCCCTCGTACTTCTCTTTCAGATCTTTCCACTATTTTCCATTGTGCTCTACTAGTTTCTGCTCTTGCTCCCTACAATAATCTCATTTTTCCTTCATCTCCTTTAAGGAGAGAACCTTCTGCTCAAACCTCATGTCAAACCACATTCTGGATGTCATCTCCAGACATATGGAGGAAAAGAAGGTGATCAGGAGTAGTCAGCATGGATTCACCAAGGGGAAATCCTGCTTAAACAATCTGATGGCCATCTATGATGGAATGACTGGCTGAGTAGATGAGGGGAGAGCAGTGGACATTGTGTACCTCGACTTCAGCAAGGCTTTTG